>NW_021963486.1:300000-530874 GCF_901765095.1 Microcaecilia unicolor | reverse complement strand
GATGACACCCAACTGTATCTCTCCACACCAGACATCACCGCGGAGACCCAGGCAAAGGTATCGGCCTGCTTATCCGACATTGCTGCCTGGATGTCCAACTGCCACCTGAAACTGAACATGTCCAAGACCGAGCTTATTGTCTTTCCACCAAAACCCACTTCTCCTCTTCCTCCACTTTCTATTCTCAGTTGATAACACCATCATCCTCCCCGTCTCATCTGCCCGCAACCTCGGAGTCCAACTTTGACTCTCCCTTCCTTCTCTGCGCATATCCAGCAGATAGCCAAGACCTGTCGCTTCTTCCTCTTTAACATCAGCAAAATTCGCCCTTTCCTCTCTGAACACCCCCCGAACTCTCGTCCACGCCTCTCATTACCTCTCACCTGGACTACTGCAACTTACTCCTCACCGGCCTCCCACTTGCCATCTATCCCCCCTTCAATCTGTTCAGAACTCTGCTGCACGTCTATATTCCGCCAGAAACAGATATACTCATATCACCCCTCTCCTCAAGTCAATTCACTGGCTTCCGATCAGATACCGCATTCAATTCAAGCTTCTCTTCTTACCTACAAATGCACTCAGTCTGCTGCCCCTCACTATCTTTCTACCCTCATCTCCCCCTTACGTTCCCCGCCCGTAACCTCCGTTCACAGGATAAATCCCTCCTCTCAGTACCCTTCTCCACCACCGCCAACTCCAGGCTCTGCTCATTCTGCCTCGCCTCACCCTATGCTTGTGAAACAACCTTCCTGAGCCCTTACGCCAAGCCCCCTCCCTGCCGCCTTCAAGTCTTTGCTTAAAGCCCACCTCTTCAATGCTGCGTTCGGCACCCTAACCCCTTACCGTTCAGTGAATCCAGACTGCCCCAATTTGACTGCCCCTATCGGACCGACTGTTCACTTGTCTATTAGTTGTAAGCCTCTTTGAGCAGGACTGTCTCTCTTTGTTAAATTGTACAGCGCTGCGTAACCCTGGGTAGCGCTCTAGAAATGTTAAGTAGTAGTAGTAGTATCTTGCTAACGACAAAGACTTGAAGCGGTGCAGAGAAAAGCAACAAAATACGCCTGGGGTTTGTGTCACAAAATGTATTAGAATTGACGACATGAAGATGTATTGTATTGTAACATTTATAACCCGTGCTTTCCCACTTGTTAGCAGGCTCAATGCGGCTTACATAATATAACAGATTTACAAGATAAAACAAATGTATAAAACATGTAAACATAGTATATAAAGAGGTGGACAATAAAGGATAAGGGAGGAATGGAAGAGGTAGGGAACAGGAAGAGGGTGTAAGTTGTGGTAAGTGTGTGAATAAGGGATAATCTATATATATAAAACTCACCCTCAACGTTCTATTGGCTGCTGATGTCACTGAAGCCAAGGTTCGTATGTTCGAAGCTCTGAAGCCTCGAAAATCACAGTCTCTGGGCCCCGCCCTCACGTCAAACGTTATGACGTTGACGGCGGAGGCGGAGCAATTCACCAACATCGACGACGGATGGGGGGGGGGGCCACAGGAAAGCCTTGCTAGCACCCGTTCATTGGCTCCAGAAACGGGCCTTTTTTTACTAGTGTATAATAATGGTTCGAAGAGGGATGAATTCAAAAGAATAAAAGCATATTTTAAGTTCTGTCAAGTAGTCAGATCCTGGTATCTCAGATGGATTTCCAATTTAAGTCGTCATATGTGTAGGCTTGCTTGAAAAGGTGAGTTTTCAGCTGCTTCCGGAAGGGTAAATGGTTATTGACTATTCAAATCGATCTTGGTAAGGTGTTCCAGAGCTTGCTGCCTATAATGGTGAAATTGGATGCATAGTATGGGATTTGCGTTCCAAGACGTATGAGCAGAGACTTGCTGACCTGAACCTGTATACCCTGGAGGAAAGGAGGAACAGGGGTGATATGATACAGACGTTCAAATACTTGAAAGGTATTAATCTGCAAATCTTTTCCGGAGATGGGAAGGCGGTAGAACGAGAGGCCATGAAATGAGATTGAAGGGAGGCAGACTCAGGAAAGAAGTCAGGAAGTATTTTTCACAGAGAGGGTGGTGGATGCTTGGAATGCCCTCCCGCGGGAGGTGGTGGAGATGAAAACGGTAACGGAATTCAAACATGCGTGAGATATGCATAAAGGAATCCTGTGCAGTAGGAATGGATCCTCAGAAGCTTAGCCGAAATTGGGTGGCAGAGCAGGTGGGGGAAGAGGGGTTGGTGGTTGGAGGCGAGGATAGTGGAGGCAGACTTATACGGTCTATGCCAGAGCTGGTGATGGGAGGCGGACTGGTGGTTGGGAGGTGGGAAATACTGATGGGCAGACTTGTACGGTCTGTGCCCTGAAAAAGGCAGGTACAACTCAAGGTAAGGTATACACATATGAGTTTATCTTGTTGGGCAGAACTGGATGGACCATGCAGGTCTTTTTTCTGCTGCATCTACTATGTTACTATGTTACTACCTAGGAGCCAGCCATCCGTGATCTCCCCTTGGTCAACCTCCGTTAGATTCCGCAGTGTTGTAGTAAATACGCATCATGGCAAGCCCCTGGGAACTGGGCACACAACATCCACAATCTCCCCCTGGGCATCACACAGCACCTGCATGTTCAAAGAGCGATAGGATTTCTATTTCTATAGGTGTCCTCGTGTGCCGGGGGGGGGGGGGGGTGTCTGAGTGCCACCTGTATGCAGTCAATGATGCCTATGACTGAGGGGAAGTGGTCCATGGAGTAGAACTGAGTCATGTTGTTTTGGAGGGCCTGAGCAGCAGTGGGGAAGGTAATATACTGCGAGATGTGGGTGAGGCATCAAGGAAATGGGAAACACAGTTGGAGACAGTGGGCTGGGTGAGGCCTGCGTTGACTGCTAGCACTGACTGAAATGTGCCAGTGGCGAGAAAGGCGAGGGAGGCAATGACCTTAAGGTGGACAACACTGGATTATTCCTGCATGTCCTGGCCTGGAGGAGGGATTGTAGCTGCTGACAGAGGTGCTGTATGGTAGCCCTATCAAAGTGGTGCTTAGTAATGTACTTCTGGTCAGTGAGGTCCAGGAACCGGGTCCTGGGTCTAAATACTCTCTGATAGGGGTATCTCCTCCTCATAGATTTGCCCTAGACTGTCAGACCTGGATTGGCCACTGTTGGAAACAGGATGCTGGGCTTGATGGACCTTTGGTCTGTCCCAGTGTGGCAATACTTATGTAACAAAGCATCACCCACAATAGCATTCAGTACATCCATGGTTAATGTGCCAATGTCCCACCACTACAGGTGCAACCCACAAACCCCAGAATTACCACACTGTGCACACCTCTACCTAATGAGACACTAAACCACCAGCACACAGCACTCACTCTCCCCCCCACCAGCACACAGCACTCACTCTCCCCCCACCAGCACACAACACAGAAACCAGCACCAGCAGAGGAGAAGCCTAATGGTTAGTGCAGCAGGCTTTGATCATGGCAACCTGGGTACAATTCCCACTGCAGCTCCTTGTGACTTTGGGCAAGCCACTTAACCTAGCAGTAACATAACACTGAGAGACTGGGATTGGACAGACGCAGAGGCACAATACAAGCAGGTATGGAAGTACAAAGGGAGCTGTGAGTGTTTGGTGGGGCCTGAGAGCAAGGGATGGGTTGGCTGGGGGGATCTAGATTGCGTGGGCAAGGAGTGCAGGAGTTGAGGTAAAGAGGAGGCTCAGCAAGAAATGTGAAGGAGAAAGGTTTCAAACTGGGGCAGACAAACAAAGCTAAAAGAAAAAGATATTCAGCAACTCTCCATTCTCCTTCAGAGCACAACCAAATCCATCTCTCCACTCTCCAAATCAGCAAAAGCACAAATGGGTCCAAAGACAGGTTGTGGCTTGAATTATTCACTTTTAGAGCAAGTCAAAGTTGATACGTTTTCAATTCTGCCGCAAAATATCTCCCCGCTATCCGTGACAAATGTCCATCACTTAACACCACCCATGACCCACCCCTATGGAGCTTTGCAAGTCTAAGTGCTTTAAAAATGAGCCCCTTAGTCTGATGAACTGAATGATTGGCAAATTCTCTTTGAGGTCTGATATGATAACTTTCAAACTGAAGAAACTAATTATGATCTTTGTTTTTTCTAGGAATGCTAGTATCAAAACCTAAACTACTACTACTACTTAACATTTCTAAAGCGCTACTAGGGTTACGCAGCGCTGTACAGTTTAACAAAGAAGGACGGTCCCTGCTCAAAGGAGCTTACAATCTAATGGACAACATGTGCAGTCAGTCAAATTGGGGCAGTCCAGATTTCCTGGATAGAGGTGAAATGGTTAGGTGCCGAAGGTGGCATTGAAGAGATGGGCTTTGAGCAAGGATTTGAAGATGGGCAGGGAGGGGGCTTGGCGTATGGGCTCAGGAAGTTTGTTCCAAGCATAGGGAGAGACAAGGCAGAAAGGGCGGAGCCTGGAGTTGGCGATGGTGGAGAAGGGGACAGAGAGGAGGGATTTGTCCTGTGAGCGGAGGTTTCGGGTAAGAGCGTACAGGGAGATAAGGGTAGAGAGGTAATGAGGGGCTGCAGATTGAGTGCATTTGTAGGTTAGTAGTAGAAGCTTGAACTGTCTGCGGTACCTGATCGGAAGCCAGTGAAGTGACAATAATAAACCTATCTAAAAGTGGAACTGACACTGCATTATAATTCAATTTGAATTTTAAAGTATTATTTTGGCTATACAACCATTGTAAAAAATGCATTAAAAGATGGGAACCACATGCCTATAACATAAAAATATTATCAATTTCCATAATAAAATAGTTGCAAAAAAGGTTACTGAGATATTTCTTCTCAAAGTTCACTATATGAAAAATGGCTAAGTCTGGTGTATGATAGTTGCCCATAGCAGTACCTTTTCATTCACTGAATTTATAAAAAAAATTATTAAAGTGATTTTAACCAACTCAATAATGAAACCTCTTGGTATAAGGACTGGGTTAGGCTCTACTCCTAAGAACATCCTGAATGAGATCAGTGACAGAATCCTGAGAAATGTTATGTGTATAAAGACTCTATATCAAAAGTAAGGCCTAAAATCTCATGACCAATAATGTGTCTTCCAAAACTGAATCATATGTGATGAATCCTTAATGTGTGATGGAATGAGAGGGAGAAATGGATGTAGAAAATCATCGGTGACAATAGATAATGGTTCCAGCATCAAATCAATGGTGGCCACAAGGGGTCCACCAGGAGGGCTAGTTAACGATTTGTGGATTTTACATAGAACCTAAATAGCTGGAGTAACAGGATGGTCAACTTTCAAAAGACCAAACTCTTTTGGAATGAGGAATCCAGTATCTCTACCCAAATAAACACATTTGATCAATTTCCTTTTTCAGATCATTGGTAGGGTTATGATCAAGGGCCTGTAAAAAAAAGTCTTATCTAATAATTGATGTCAATAAAGTGATCTTCTTTATCCAAAATGCCATTTCAATTACAGCTCCAATTGGCATATAAGTTCTTTATTTCCCCTGTTTATTAAGCAGCGCGCTAATGCCTACAGGCTTGGTAAACGGTGGGGGGGGGGGTATATTTGTTACATTGAACCTTTAATACATTTATACTTTTAATCACTTAAGGGCTCTTTTATTAAAGCTTAGTACAAGCTTAACGCTCACATGCTAAGCTTTAGTGAAAGGACCCCTTAGTGTACAAAATTTGATAAAATTTTTTTGTATAATAAATCTACTTTTTCTACTCCCTTTTTGCAGTGTGGACTTAAAAAACATCCATCTGCTAAAAATGTCCAAATCCTGATTTTGGAAAGTCAAAGTTTGGAAGTTTCACATTGCAGTTCATCCAAATACAAAGGGGGCGTGTTGTGGGAGTGTTTGGGGCGGGACTAAGGAGGGCCCAAAAGTAGGACCTCCAGCAGGGATTTCCGAATGGGAAGAAAAGTCCATCTCTAAAAAGAGGGATGTTTTTATCTAGACCTGTTTCAGTCATGTCCAAGTTACAAACAGTTGCTCATTGAGCAGCCGACCACTGTTGCTCTTCTGAGGTTTTTATTGTCAAAAGAGCTTTTACCAAACTCAATACAAACAGTTTCACTCCTGTGTGAATTCTCTGATGCACTGTTAAGTTTGCCTTCAGACGGAAACTTATACCACACTCACAACAGGTAAATGGTTTCACTCCAGTGTGGATTCTCTAGTCCATGGTGAGAAATGATTTGTGCATGAAGTTTTTTCCACACTCAGTGCATGTAAACACTTTCACTTTTGAAATCCTGTATGTCTTTTCTGGTGAATGGTGAGGAGTACCTTCTGACAGAAGCTTTTACCACACTCAATACATGTAAATGGTTTTACTCCTGTATGGATTCTCCAATGCATGGCAAGCACTCCCTGTTGACGAAAGCATTTACCACACTCAGAACACTGAAATGGTTTCTCACCAGTGTGAATTCTTTGATGCTTTGTGAGGTGTGATTTCTGAATGAAGCTTTTTCCACAATCAGTACATGTAAACAACTTCACTCCTGAATGAATGTTCTGGTGCGCTGCAAGGTATGCCTTATTACTAAAGCGTTTACCACAATCAGAACATGTAAATGGTTTCCCTTCTTTGTGGATTCTCTGATGATTTATGAGGGATGCTATCAGACTGAATCTTTTACCACACTCAGTACAAGTAAATGGTTTTGTGTGGATTCTCTGGTGCTTTCTGAGATCTTGCTTCAGGGAGAAGCTTTTACTACACTCAGCACATGAAAATGGTTTCTCTCCAGTGTGGATTCTCCAATGCATAGTAAGTGTTCCTTTCTGACCGAAGCATTTACCACACTCAGTACACATAAATGGTTTCTCTCCAGTGTGGATTCTCTGGTGCTTTATAAGGTCTCCTTTTTGCCTAAAGCTTTTATTACATCCACTACATATAAATGGTTTTACTCCGGAATGGATTCTTTGGTGAATGTTGAGGGCACCTTTGTGAATAAAGCTTTTACCACACTCTAGACATAGAAATGGTTTCACTCTAGAATGGATTTTCTGGTGCATTATAAAATTTGTTTTGTAATAAAAGCTTTTCCCACATTCAGCACATATAAATGACTTCAGTCCTGAATGAATTTTTTGGTGCACTAGAAGGTATGCCTTACTACTGAAGCATTTACCACATTCAGTACATGTAAATTGTTTCCCTTCTGTGTGAATTTTCTGATGGGTTTTTTTCACTCCTATGTGGATTTTCTGGTGTTTTCTGAGGGATGCCATAAAACTGAACTTTTTACCACACTCGGTGCATAAAAATAGCTTCTCTCTGGTGTGGATTCTCCAGTGCATAGTGAGTGTACCCTTCTCACTGAAACATTTACCGCACTCACTGCATGTAAATGGTTTCTCTCCAGTGTGAATTCTCTGGTGCTTTGTTAGGTCTCCTTTTCGCCTAAAGCTTTTACTACACCTACTACATATAAATTGTTTTACTCCAGAATGAATTCTTTGGTGCATGTTGAGCGCATCTTTGTGAATGAAGCTTTTATTACACTCCATACATGGATATAGTTTCAACCCAGAATGAATTTTTTGGTGCCTGTTAAGATTACCTTTGTGACTGAAGCTTTTACCACATTCAGTACATGAAAATGGTTTCTCACCTGTGTGGATTCTCTGATGTGCTGAGAATTCTGGTTTCCGAAGGAATCTTTTACCACATTCAGTACATGAAAATGGTTTCACTCCTGTGTGAATTTTCTGGTGTTTTGTGAGGTCTCCCTTCTGACTAAAACATTTACCACATTCACTACATGTAAATCGTTTCACCCCTGAAAGGATTCTATGGTGTACAGTGCGTTTTACTTTCCTACAGATGCTGTTTTCAAAAGTAGAAGAGGGATATATTCTTTCATCTTTCTGAATTTTCTGGTACTTTGAGAGGTTTGGCTTTCTACAAGAAAGATTTTCAGATTCAGTAGAAGTGACTGATTCCACACCAGTTTGAAATGTTTTATGTTCTATGAATGATTTTCTGTAACTGAAACTTTTCTTATCTTCTGTACCTGAAACTGGTCTCTCTCCTAGTTGGAATTTTGCATTGCTGATGAAGTCTTCTTGCTGGTTGTGATAACCATGATATGAAGATATTCTCTCATCAGAGATATTTTTCTGATATTTTGTAATATTTACTTTATTAATAAAGCCTTTCCCATATTCTGTATTTCTACACTGTCTTGTCTCTTTATTATTTTTCTGATGTTGCATTAACTCTTTCTTCTTAATGATAGGTTTCTCACACTCAGAACATGGAAACTGTGTTGCTTTTACGCATGCTATCTGTTGTCCCTGTGGTTCTCCCTTTTGACCGAAGTCTGTACATTTAGTTAGTCTCTCTTCACCGTCAGCTTCTTGCCCTGATTTCAGAGTTACACGATCACTGAGGAATATCTCACAAATGTCACATAAACATGTTTGATGTCTTGTCTGGTTTCTCTGCTTTTCCTTTGTATGTGTAATATTACTGGTACTGGGCTCACACAGAACTGAACTGTTTGGTGAATATTTTTCTTTATTTTGATTTTTGACCTTTTTGTCCCAATTAGAAAAGGAAGAAGTTTCTTCCTTGTCTCTTTCTGATAAACTTTTTTCCCCTTCAGGCTTCTCACTGAGCTTCTTGTGATGTGGTTCTGTATCACTGTTTCTGGAATAATCTTTTTCTAAGGAAGAACAAAAAAGGAACAGTTAGAATTAGTGTAGGAGAACAGTTTAACTAGTTCAGTAATATAATACCCCTTTCTAAATCTGCCACCCCCCTCTCTGTTGGAAATACATTTCCAAGCTAATCACTGCAAGAGATGCAGATAGAATATAATTATGATTACATTCAAGTTAATATTTAAAAACCCCCTTTCAGTCTTTCCACAGAGGCATAAGAAAAGCCATGATGAGGCAGGACAAGCTCTGCCGAGTCCAGCATCCTGTCACAGTGGCCGGGGTAGGTCACAAGTGCCCAGCATGAAAGGATTCTGCTGCATTTAAAAGTACATTGTTCCACAACACCCTGAAGAAGCAGTAAGCGAAACGCTGGCCACCATTGGTGGGGTGCAGTGTGGTTTTTTTTTTTTTTTTACTATGACTCAGATACGTTTCAATATTTTATGGAAAAAAAAAACATACACAAATGAATACTAAAAACTAATAAAAAATTGATGTAATAATTTTCTAAGGGTTTTTTTTAGCCAGTGAGGTTATTTGCCCTGTCTAATCCTGTAGCAATCACTGTGCTCAGGATGGGGTTCTGAGGGGTTGATATTGTGTATCTGGATTTTCAAAAGGCGTTTGACAAGGTACCTCATGAAAGGCTACAGAGGAAATTGGAGGGTCATGGGATAGGAGGAAATGTCCTATTGTGGATTAAAAACTGGTTGAAGGATAGGAAACAGAGAGTGGGATTAAATGGGCAGTATTCACAATGGAGAAGGGTAGTTAGTGGGGTTCCTCAGGGGTCCATGCTAGGACCGCTGCTTTTTAATATATTTATAAATGATTTAGAGATGGGAGTAACTAGCGAGGTAATTAAATTTGCTGATGACACAAAGTTATTCAAAGTCGTTAAATCACGACAGGATTGTGAAAAATTACAAGAGGACCTTACGAGACTGGGAGACTGGGCGGCTAAATGGCAGATAATGTTTAATGTGAGCAAGTGCAAGGTGATGCATGTGGGAAAAAAGAACCCGAATTATAGCTACGTCATGCAAGGTTCCACGTTAGGAGTTACGGACCAAGAAAGGGATCTGGGTGTCGTCGTCGATAACACACTGAAACCTTCTGCTCAGTGTGCTGCTGCGGCTAAGAAAGCGAATAGAATGTTGGATATTATTAGGAAAGGTATGGAAAACAGGTGTGAGGATGTTATAATGCCGTTGTATCGCTCCATAGTGCGACCGCACCTTGAGTATTGTGTTCAATTCTGGTCGCCGCATCTCAAGAAAGATATAGTAGAATTGGAAAAGGTGCAGCGAAGGGCGACTAAAATGATAGCGGGGATGGGACGACTTCCCTATGAAGAAAGACTAAGGAGGCTAGGGCTATACAGCTTGGAGAAGAGACGGCTGAGGGGAGACATGATAGAGGTATATAAAATAATGAGTGGAGTGGAACAGGTGGATGTGAAGCGTCTGTTCATGCTTTCCAAAAATACTAGGACTAGGGGGCATGCGATGAAACTACAGTGTAGTAAATTTAAAACAAATCGGAGAAAATGTTTCTTCACCCAACGTGTAATTAAACTCTGGAATTCGTTGCCGGAGAAAGTGGTGAAGGCGGTTAGCTTAGCAGAGTTTAAAACGGGGTTGGATGGTTTCCTAAAGGACAAGTCCATAAACCGCTACTAAACGGACTTGGAAAAATCCAAAATTCCAGGAATAACATGTATAGAATGTTTGTACGTTTGGGAAGCTTGCCAGGTGCCCTTGGCCTGGATTGGCCGCTATCGTGGACAGGATGCTGGGCTCGATGGACCCTTGGTCTTTTCCCAGTATGGCATTACTTATGTACTTATGTTAAAAGTATCTGAAAAAATACATGATTGTTTTTATAACATAGTAAGTGACGGCAGATAAAGACCTGTACAGTCCATCCAGTCTGCCCAACAAGATAAACTCATTTTACATGGTATGTGTTACTTTATATGTATACCCGAGTTTGATTTCTCCCTGCCTTTCTCTGGGCACAGACCGTAAAAGTCTGCCCAGCACTGTTCCTGAACTAAAAGTTCTGAAGCTAACGTCGAAGCCCCTTAAAATTTACACTCCAGCCCATCCCTATCCAGTCACGATCAGGGCGTGGACCGTAGAAATCTGCCCAGCACTGGTTTTGCTTCCCAATTACTGGCGTTGCCACCCAATCTCCGCTAAGATTCCGTGGATCCATTCCTTCTAAACAGAATTCCTTTGTGTTTATCCCACGTTTTGTTCTATTTCTTGTTTAGTGATGTGTTCTTTTGGAATTCAATGTGTGCTTCACAGCCTGTTTTTTATTGTAGTCACTGATTGATAAAACACTTATGTGGGGCTTTTTATTTCCATCCTCTGCTCCTTCAGCAGTCCAAGTTCCAGATCAGGCTTTTGACTTAGCCTTGGGCTTTGTTGGTTCAGGGACTTGGTCATTCTTTGAAAATCCTTCTCTCACACAGCTGTCAATAGCCTCTATGAGAAAGACAATTTCTATTCTGGATCCCATTCCTTCATCATGGACTGAAATTCCTATCCATGGTTTACTATCTCAAGTTCTTTAACAGCATTTGAGTGGACCATTTTGGACTCCTTCTTTCTATTTTTTTTTTTCTTTTTCTTCACTCTGATGACTTCTCTATTTAAATATTGTATTTGTTTTACCACTGGATTGGCGTTCGTCTTTTCAGTCTATTGTATGCCACTTTGAGCCTGCATCCTGTGGGGAAAAGGTGGGGTATAAATGCGATAAATAAATAAATAAATACTGCTTGCTTATCTTTTGTCCAGGTTCTTTCCATTTGGAAGACAGCTGTAGTGAAACCTATCTTGAAGAAACAATCTCCTGACCCCTCAGTAGTTAGTAACTATCATCCAGTTTCACCACTGCCTTTTCTTTCCAAAATCACTGAGAAAGTGGTATTTCACCAACTCAGTACTGGTTCTATATTCAAATAATTCAAGAATTCTATTTGAACATTACCCATTCATACAATTAATTTCACTTCTTCTTTCCTCCCTAATCCTATCTAGCCCTAATTGAAGCCATATTTATTCATCTTTACTTCTTTATTTACAAAATTATGATTTAATCTTACTACTACCACTTAACATTTCTAGAGCGCTACTAGGGTTATGACCCTTTGCCCATGGCACCACTTCCATCGCCACTGTCATAGACCCCAACACCTGGGCATAGTCCCAAGTCTGAGGCCTGCTCTAATGCAGAAGAACCTGCACCTCTCCCATCTGCACCTGACAAGGAAGATCTTGACCTGCCTCATGTTGAAGAGCACCCCCAGATTCTCCAACAATTGAGAGAGAACCAATCTGCTCCTCGCAAAATTGATCACCCAGCCCAACGACTAAAGATGGACCACTGTAGCTGTTACAGACTTGGTGGAGGAGTGGCCTAGTGGTTAGGGTGGTGGACTTTGGTCCTGAGGAACTGAGTTCGATTCCCGGCACAGGCAGCTCCTTGTGACTCTGGGCAAGTCACTTAACCCTCCATTGCCCGCCGCATTGAGCCTGCCATGAGTGGGAAACCACGGGGTACAAATGTAACAAAACAAAAAAAAGCTTCATCTCTGGCTGTCTTCAAATCTAAGCTAAAAGCCCACCTTTTTGATGCTGCTTTTAACTCCTAACCCTTATTCACTTGTTCAGAACCCTTACTTTATCATCCTCAATTTAATATTCCCTTATCTCTTGTTTGTCCTGTTTGTCTGTCCTAATTAGATTGTAAGCTCTGTGGAGCAGGGACTGTCTCTTCATGTTCAAATGTACAGCGCTGCATACGTCTAGTAGCGCTTTAGAAATGATAAGTAGTAGTAGTAGTCGGCAAAGGACAAGGCCCGAATGAGTAAATTGTCGAGGAACGGATGAACTCATATCCCCTGATGTCGCAGGTAGGCCACGACCACCACCATAACCTTGGAAAATGTCCACAGAGGTGTGACAAAACCAAAGGGAATTGCCTTGAACTAAAAGTGGCAGCCCAACACTGCAAACCTCAGAAACCATTGGTGAAGAAGTCAAATGGGGATTTGAAAGTATGCCTCCTTGAGGTTTAGCGCCACCAAAAATTCCCCCAGTTACACAGAAACTATCACAGATCGCAAGATCTCCATGCGAAAGTACAAAACTCTCAGGCACTTATTCAGACTCTTGAGGTCTAACTTTGGATGAAAGGTACCCACCTTTTTGGGAACTACAAAGTAAATCAAGTACCTTTTCTGTCTCCACTTCTTGCAAGGGACCAGAACCACTGCATCCAGGGTGAGCAAGGACTTCACGGTTGCCTGAACTGCCAATGCTTTGTCACCCCTTTGACAGAGAGACTCCAAGAACAGCAGTGCGATTGGGCGGAAAATATCTAGTTTGTAGCCTTCCCTGAGAATATCCAAGACCCACTGGTCTGATATAATGGAGACACACTCCTCCACAAAGCCTTGAAGATGATCCCCCCACCGGAAGTGGGGAGGCATGGGCCTGCCTCGTCTCATTGGGTAGTACTGGATGCCCCCACGGTCCTCCATAACTGGTGAGCAGACATCCTGTCCAAACGAAAGGAAGACGGCATAGCCTGAAACCACAACCACTGCCCACACTGTTGGCAACCTGGTCTGTAGCGCCTGTGTTCCCAAAATCTAGACCAGGGGACCTCAGAGTCACATGAGCAGAAATTCTCACTTTGTCCTCGGAACTCTCCCAGCTCCTTGACCAGGTTACTTAGATCCTCCCCAAAGAGGCATTTGTCCCTGAAAGGGAGTTCCACCAGCTGATACTTGGCAGCATTTGCAGCCCAATTCGCAACCACAGTTGCCTCCGAGCCATAACTGCCAAGGACATACCCCAAGCCAAGGCCCGGAGTATATCGTAGATCCTGTCCACTAACAGGCTTATTTTCGAAAGAGAAGGACGCCCATCTTTCGACACAAATCAGAAGATAGGCGTCCTTCTCACAGGGTCGCCCAAATCGGCATAATCGAAAGCCGATTTTGGGTGTCCCCAACTGCTTTCCATTGCGGGGAGAACCAAAGTTCACAGAGGCGTATCGGAGGCGTAGCGAAGGCGGGACTTTGGCGTGCTTAACACTTGGACGTCCTCGACCCATAATGGAAATAAAAAGGGCGTCCCTGACGAGCACTTGGACGCCTTTACCTGGTCCTGTTTTTCTTACGACCGTGCCACAAAAAGGTGCCCGAACTGACCAGATGACCACCGGAGAGAATCCGGGATCACTTCCCCTTACTCCCCCAGTGGTCACTAACCCCCTTCCACCCTCAAAAAAACTCTGTAAAAATATTTTGTGCCAGCCTCAAATGTCATACCCAGCTCCCTGACAGCAGTATGCAGGTCCCTGGAGCAGTTTTAGTGGGTGCAGTGTACTTCAGGCAGGCAGACCCCCCCCCACCCCCACCTGTTACACTTGTGGTGCTAAGTGTTGAGCCCTTCAACCACCCCACAAAACCCACATGTAGGTGCCCCCCTTCACCCATAAGGGCTATGGTAGTGGTGTACAGTGGTGGGTAGTGGGTTTTTTTTGGGGCGGTTGGGGGGCTCAGCACACAAGGTAAGGGAGCTATGTGCCCTAGGTTGCCCGGTTGGTGTCCTGGCATGTCAGGAGGACCAGTGCACTACAAATGCTGGCTCCTCCCACGACCAAAGGGCTTGCGTTTGGTCGTTTCTGAGATGGGCGTCCTTAGTTTCCATTATTGCCATAAATCAGAAACGACCAAGTCTAGAGACAACCATCTCTAAGAACGACCTAAATTTCACGATTTGGACATCCCTGACTGTATTATCGAAACGAAAGATGGACGTCCATCTTGTTTCGATATTACGGGTTTCCCCGCCCCTCCACCAGGATGTTTTGCGTGGACGTCCTCAGCAAAACTTGGGCATCCCCTTCGATTATGCCCCTCGTAAGCCAGCCTTGCCTCCAACTGGACAGAATGGAGCTTTTCCTGCACCGATTGCTGGTGCCATTTCAAGCATGCTCATGCTACAAAGGAGCTGCAGATGGTCGTCTGGAGAGCCAGGAAGGCCACCTCAAAAGACTGCTTTAGAGCATGCTCAATTTTCCTGATCTGTAGTGGAGGAGTAGCCTAGTGGTTAGTGCAGTGGATTTTGATCCTGCTGAACTGAGTTCGATTCTCACTGCAGCTCCTTGTGACTCTGGGCAAGTCACTAAACCCTCCATTGCCCCTGGTACAAAATAAATTACCTGAATATATATAAACCGCTTTGAATGTAGTTGCAAAAAAATCAGAAAGGCGGTATATCAAGTCCCATTTCCCTTTCCCCTAAAGAAATACCTCCTTCCACTGGAATGGTGGTCTTCTTCGTGACCACTGTCATCAACAAGTCCACACATTACTACTACTACTACTTAACACTTCTAAAGCGCTACTAGGGTTACGCAGCGCTGTACAATTTAACAAAGAAGGACAGTCCCTGCTCAAAGGAGCTTACAATCTGCCCAAACCTCCCTCTTGTTCTCTTCATTTGAATAACTGACCACAGATTAAGACTATAAATTAAGAGATGTGTCAAGGGTCAGTGGAAGCTATGAAGAGTGGGTGGGACAGACTGAACTAGGCCCTGCTGCGTTTTGTATAGGCTGTCTGTGAATGTACTAGGCTGTAGCAGTTAAGTTTAAGCTTCTAGCTGAAAGTTTTAAGTTTAACTATGGAGAAAAGTTTTACACTATTTAAACCAGTTAATAAATAAAGTTTGGTTTTTTATACACACACAAAAAAATTAAAAAGAACCTCCAAGAAGCCACATTCTGCATGCAGTATAACACCTTTGTTTTCTGGCCATTTCATTTTTCTAATCACGTTGGTCTCAGTCTCTGGTTCCTGCTTTCCTCTATCTTCTCTTAATTCTTTTTCCAGGGTCTCTACTACATCTGGCATTTCTTTTGTCCCCTCCTGTCTTCCTCACCTTCTCTCCCACATCCATCTTGGACGCTGATTTGCCTCTCAGCTTGCTTCCACTAATTTTCTCCTTATATATTCTCTATAATTTCACTTCTCTCCTTAAAATTCACTCTTCAATCTCCCTCTTTTTACTGCATCTACCTACCGCTTTTCATCTTTCCCTCATCCCAGCCCCCTTTCCCCATCTTTCTTTCCTTTCCCAACCTTCCAGAAACTTCTCACTCCCCCATGTCTAACATCTCTCCCCCTCACTCTCCTCCATCTAGCATCTTCCCTATCTTGTACCCTCTCTCCCTCTGTTCAGTGTTCCCCCACTCACTTTCCCTAACCCCTTTGGGTCCAACATCCCCCTCTCTCTCTCTCTGCACCTCACTGCTTCTTCAACCACTAACCCCCCTCTCTCAATACTTCTGGGGCCATCACCCCCCCCCCCCCCCCCCCAGTCTCACCAAATCTGCTGCTGCTCACTGACCAAATGAAGCAGTAAGCACAGGGTCGGTCAGACTTCAGTGCATTTCCAAGACCTGACAGTCCTACCCCCACTGACACGAACTTCTGAAGTATGCCTTCAGAGGAGACGGATCAGCAGCGTGTTTGAAGAATGCCAGAATCTAAACAGCCCCAGACATACTCTTTCTTTCATAGAGTGGGGGTTAGGAGATGGGGCCTGCAGTTGCGGAAGAAGGTCAGAAGCAGGGGCGTAGCCAGACACCCAATTTTGGGTGGGCCAGAGCCTAAAGTGGGTGGGCATAAAAATCCCATCCGGCATCTCTCCCTCCACTCCCCCCCCCCCAGGCGACCAATAATTTCTCAATTCCACCCTCCCCTCCTTCCCTTCATACTTTTTCAAACCTTCAGTGCTTCACTGTCAGCAATCAATGACTCATACCTGCTGCTCTCACCAGTCCAGAGCATTCCCTCTGACCTGGTACCACTATTGTGGAAACAGGAAGTTACATCAAAGGGAAGGCTCTGAACTGGCACGAGCTGCGGGTATGAGTCGCTGTTTGTGAAACATTGAAAAATTGAAAAGGTACAGAGAGGTTGGGGAGGTTGAGTTGACAGATGCCAAAATGCCTTTGGAGGAGGGGAGGGAGAGATGCTGGGAGTCTTCTGCTGACAAGGCTTGAGGCTCGCCAGCCACATCAGAGTTGTGCCACTTATGGGTGGGCCTGTATACAGCACGACTGTATACAAAATCATTCACGCAGATGCCCCACTCTATATGTTAAACCTAGTGGACTTACCGCCCAGAAATGCCAAAAGATCAGCCCGCAAATTCCTCAATCTGAACTTTCCCAGCTGTAAAGGAATGAAATACAAACAGGCTTATGCTACTACCTTTGCGTACAAAAGCGCACAGTCTTGGAACGCACTACCCATGGCCCTGAAAACCATGACCAATCTAACCAGCTTTCGCAAAGCTCTGAAAACACATCTCTTCAACAAAGCCTACAAAAGTCACCCTCAATGAAACAAATCATTCCCTAAACTACCCAAGTACACCAAAAAACACCTCTCACACGACCTTACCTAACACCTTCCATCTAAATCTTCTTTCACCGCTGGTTGTGATCAACTGTTTTTTAAATCATGTAACGACGTTATCATATCTATACTCTGTAAGCCACATTGAGCCTGCAAAAAGGTGGGAAAATGTGGGGTACAAATACAATAAATAAATAAATAAATCTTAGCACATCCCACTAACCAATCACACATGCTTATGTCACCCGACTACTAGAAACTTCTCTCCCACCATACCTTTGTCTCAAATTTCATTCCCCTTCCTGCAGCACCTATCCTCTCACCACTCGGTTGACTGCCAGATCATGGTCCCAATTTTAGCACTCAGGATGCAGGGGCCACACCCCAACTCAATCTGAAGGCTCTGGCCCTCTCGGCATAGATATTGAAAGGCTAACGCTGGCCCCCTTCCAAAATGCTCTGGAGCTTACAAACAAAGCAGCCAGATACCTACGATGTACTCCTTCAACTGGAAAAGGTTACAAACCTGGTGATCAGCAGCCCGACTGATCCCTTTCTCATGCGATCCCAAAAGGCTAAGCATCCCAGACCCCACGCACATTCTTTCTCTCTGAATTTCAGATTACATCACCCTCTGTTATGGAAAAGCAGGCCTTTTCCTAGTTGACAAAGTTAGTTGCACCAGCTCAGAGCCATGGCCACCACACTGACCAACCTCCAAACATCTCCCCTGGAGGACATCTGCCGGGTAACCACTTGGTCCTCAGTCCACATCTTCACCAAGCACTACTGCTTGGTCACCTGCTGCAGGCCAAGACTTAATTTGGCTGTACAGTCCTTCAGACAATACTCACCCCTCTTACAACTGGTTCAGACAACTTCGTGGCTCCTGCCACGAAGGACTCTAGTGTGTATTCGTTATGCTTTTCCTGAAGTTTATGTTAATAATTATGATAACGTGTTTAAGTTTACACTACATACCAAAATTATAAATACTCCCGCACACAAGTAAAACCAAAGGATCAACCAAACAAACATGCCTGTGTGTTTATCAATGCTCAAAATTGCAAAATATTATGAAATGAGGGTAGGCGACCTCATAGCCCTGCCAACCAGAAACTCAACCAGAACATCACGAACATACTTAAATCTTCACCACCCTAGCTGCAAAGGACTCAAGTACAAATCAATTTATGGATCCAGCTTCAGGAGCGGAGGAGTAACCTAGTGGTTAGTGCAGTGGACTTTGATCCTAGGGAACTGAGTTTGATTCTCACTGCAGCTCCTCGTTACTTTGGGCAAGTCACTTAACCCTCCATTGCCCCTGGTACTAAATAAGTACCTGAATATATGTAAACCACTTTGAATGTAGTTGCAAAACAAAAATCTCAGAAAGACGGTATATCAGGTCCCATTTCCCTTTCCCCCTCTGGAGTGCACTACCAAAAGCCGTTAAAACAACATACGACCACCTCAACTTCCGGAAATCACTAAAGACCAACCTGTTCGAAAAGGCATACCCTACTGACCCAACTTAAATGCCTGAACCAAGCAACACAAAGAAACCAAAACTTGTAATGAACACTATGAACACTATATAACTCCTCTTCTCTACGATTCCCCTAATGTGTCTGTAACACATTTATGTCATTGACAATAACATCACTCTGTATTTGTTTCATCACCGGAGGTGGCTAACGCCTCACGGTAATATGTAAGTCACATTGAGCCTGCAAATTGGTGGGAAAATGTGGGGTACAAATGTAACAAATAATAAAACATGAGTCTTCAGTCTAAATATGTTGCTCATTTAAATAGGGCCAAGCACAGATCTAATTGTCAAGTTCATAGTGCAAAAATGTCCATAAATCAAATATATGTTCAATAACTCACAATCCTTCTAAACAAGCACTTATCTGAAATTATTGTGAAATCTCTATGATGGAGCATTAACTCTGCAGTTCCATCACCCAACTCCATGGTGAGTTTCATTGCCTGCTTCGGAGGATGGAAACCAGATAAAGGTTTGGGTATTTTTATTGCAGGATTGTGAGTTATTGAACATACATTTATGAGCACGCAACTTTGGAATACACTGCCGCGCAACTTAAGAATGACTTACGAACAAACCTCCTTCCGCAAATTACTGAAGACTCATCTGTTTGAAACAATTTATGGCAAGAGCCAAAACACATAGAGTCCACACTCACTGATCATCAATGCTCCATACATCCACTCCTAACCCTCATCCCCCGTAATTCCACATCACTCATACATCTGCTCACAGGAATATGTACACCATATATCTCTGTGTCTTAACACTGCCCTTTAAGCTTCCCATTGTCTCTTTCCAACGTTTCAATGTTGATGTCCCGTTGTCTTATTCTTAATGATACTTCGATGGTTTCACAAAACTTGTACAATGTAACCTATAACCAAGTTGTAACAAATGTATTTCCATTATTCATATCTTATTGTAAGCCACACTGAGCCCGCAAAGAGGTGGGAAAATGTGGGATACAAATGCAATAAATAAATAAATAAACAATGTTGCAGCACAAAGCAGCCTTGGGATCTGTTTTTCTCGGTCAAACAGTATCTCGCATCCTACCACAGCTCCACATCAGGCTATTAAAGGGGGCCCATATTCACTCCAAGGTCTACACACATCACCCCTTTATACCCTTCAGCTTTGGAGTCACCTTTATATTGGTGACGCATTCTGATTGTCCATGGAGAAAGCAACTTATTAACCTGTAACAAAACTATTCAAGGTTGGTAAAACACGTGCAGACTGTGAAATATTGCAGGAAGACCTTAAGAAATTGGAAGGCCGGGTGTCCAAAAGGCAGATGAAATTGAATGTGGACAAATGCAAGGTGATGCACATTGGAAAGAATAATCCGAATCACAGTTACCTGATGCTAGGGTCCACCTTGGGGGTCAGCGCTCAAGAAAAAGATCTGGGTGTCGTTGTAGATAATATGCTGAAATCTTCTGTTCAATGTGCGGCGGCGGCAGCCAAAAAAAAGCAAACAGGATGCTAGGAATTATTAGGAAAGGGATGGTGAATACGATCGAAAATACAATAATGCCTTTGTATAATGCGTCCGCACCTTGAGTATTGGCGTTCAGTTCTGGTCGCTGTATCTCAAAAAAGATATAGCAGAATTAGAAAAGGTTCAAAGAAGAATGACTAAAATGATAAAGGGGATGGAACTCCTCTAGTATGAGGAAAGGCTAAAGAGGTTAGGGCTCTTCAGCTTGAAAAAGAGGCGGATGAGGGGAGATGTGATTGAAGTCTACAAAATCCTGAGTGGTGTAGAACGAGTAGAAGTAAATCGATTTTTTACTCGTTCCAAAAGTACAAAGACCAGGGGACACTCGAGGAAGTTACATAGAAATACTTTTAAAACAAACAGGAGGAAATATTTTTTCACTCAACGAATAGTTAAGCTCTGGAACTCTTTGTAAGAGAAGGTGGTGATAGTGGTTAGAGCATCTGGGTTTAAAAAAAGGTTTGGACAAATTTCTGGAGGAAAAATCCATAGTCTGCTATTGAGACAGACATGGGAAGCAACTGCTTGCCCTGGGATTTGTAGTACGGAGTGTTGCCAGGATTTGGGTTTTTGCCAGGCACTTGTGACCTGGCTTGGCCACTGTTTGGAAAACCGAATACTGGGCTAGATGGACCCTTGGTCTGACCCAGTATGGCTACTCTTATGTTCTTATGTTAAAACGAACCAACCATCCATGATCCTCTGTTGGATTAATCTGCCAAGGCTACCTTAGGACTCTCTTAAGCAGGAAGTGAGAAAGCTACAGGTAGGGGCTCCTGGCTCATTACATGATGTCTGCATTGTATGACTGATTTATGGGGCTGTCTGTGGAGAATCATTATTACAAATAACTAACTTTGCTTTTTTAAATTTTCTATCAACTTCTCTCACATTCTCAGAGATAGAATATCGCTGAATTACTCATTCATTCTGTTTCCTGCTGAATTGCTACCGACATCAGCCATGGGATTTGGCATAAGGAAGGGATAGGTTTGTTTGGCTGTTTAATCAAAAAGTTTCAATATGATTGAAGATAGCTTCTTACTTTTCCCCCTCCCAAAGTGACTCCACCATGTCTAATCCCATAGATAATGCTGCTACTGAAACCGAATGGCCTCATTTCAGCCCCCCCCCCCCCCCCCCCCCACGGTCATTCTGTTCATTTACAGAAACACAAATTGAAAATGCCCTCATTTGTCACATTTGTCATTAGTTTTAAATCAAATGCACAGCACTAGTGCCAGTGGCATGAGCTGATCAGAAGCACCATACTTCTGATTACATTTAAAGGCTGTTTCCATGTATACTGTTGCTACAAAATCCTGATTATTTGTGCTCCCTCTGGCTTTCAGCCCTGCTCGAGAACTGGAAGTGGATTTGTCCCTGATTTAAAGATAATAAAACTGGTAAGACACATAGGATGGTCTAAACGTTCCTCAGACCTCGCATTAACACTGCCATCCTCAGATACAGAATAGAGCTGAGACAGGCTGTGATCATACTTGGAGATTTCTGGACTAAAGATGGTACAGGAAAATGGCTCAAATTAATGAAATCAGCTTCTGTGTCTGCCAAAAATGCAGTCCTTACCTAGTGAGATCAGGGTCTCATAATTCTCCTTCATCACCTCCCTGTAAAGCTCCTTCTGACCTTCATCCAAATACTCCCACTGCTCCTGGGAGAAATAGACAGCGATATCCTCAAACGTCACTAGCAACTGAAACACAAACCAGAAACACAGTCAGTGACATGTGGAGGAGCTCAGAATGTATTAGAGTTCAGCTGACTTTATTCTCCTAATATTATATCATTTAAAATAGGATTCCAGGACCCCCCTTTCCCAGAAATTTCCAGATGTTTCCCCTTATGTGGCCCAAGACTCTGATTCCTCTGTATACTCCAAGGTTTGCAAATCTAATTATGAACTTAGGCGCCCACATACCAGATCTAAGGCTGTCACAGGTTCTCGTGCATACCCTGTTAGGCTAGCATTCGATAAAGTAAAGTACAGTAGGTGCCTGTATTCCTTTATAGAACAACAGAACTATTATGGAATTACCCTCATAATGTGCCTGTCAGTCCCTCAAAGCTTTAAGAGGACTGAGGATCACAAGCATTAGAATCTGAGTCAGCCCTTGATCCCCTGTACCTTTAAGAGGCTGATCTGAATGAGAAGCACCGCTGCTCTTAGGAAAGATACCGTACTGTCTCTAAAAATCCCCAGGCTATTATTAGAAACACTGGGTTTTCTGAAGTCTAGGGTGGCTATTAATAGAGGCATCATTTCTCTCCTCCAGCTGTCCTCCACAGGATGATCATTTCTCTCCTCCACCCTGTCCCCCACAATAACCCCATTTCTGTCCTCCACCCTGCTTCCTGCTGTAACTGGCATTTCTCTCCACCACCCTCCGCCTCTTCCTCCTCCTCCCCCCATCCCCAAGACGACAAGATATCTCTTCTTGCCTTGTCTTGAGGTTATGGTGCTGGGTGAGGGGCCTTGAGCATCTGAACATGTGAAGATCTTAAAGGCTCTTCATTAGACCAGCAGCAGAACCTCAAGTAAGAAGAGAGATCTGGTTGTCTTGGGTGGGGTGGAAGAGGATTATTGGGGAAATCATAATTTGGTTTTAAAACCAAATTTTCTAGGGAGTTTGGGTCCTGAAGCAGGGGGGAGGTGGATGATTATTGGGGGTGAGCAATTATTAGGGAGAATATGGTATGTTAAATTCCTAAGCCAGCAAAGGTTTTCTTTTCACTTTTGGCAGGTATTTACTTCCTCCTTCCCCCCCACCCCCCAAGCAGTTTGCAGGATTAACTATTTGCCTACATTTGGGCAGAGCTGCCTAGTTATCCATCCAATCCTAAGAGGGAGATTTCAGGCCAGTCCTAGATTTCAGGCAGCCCTGCCTTGGGGGACTGTGTAAAAGCCAGATCCGTTTTTTACCTCTTGCCCTGTCTTGGTGCAACATGAAAACTATAGCATTGATTTCAATAGTATGCAAGTTCAAAACCAGAACTGGTTAAAGTCTCCCTTCTGGAGTTGGGTAACAACCCTGATGCTCAGAAGCAAATGTGGGCCCTAGAGGCCATTAGCACCGAAATAGTGACTGCATTTGCAAGCGCAGAATGCTCAGAGCCGACGAGTGCATGAACCAACGAACTAGCCGGTTCTCAGCACAATGAGCATGCAAATGTATCCTGAGGTCATTCCCTAATCCTCCCCAATGCTCAGCGGCCAGTGCACCAAATAAGGGTGCTCTTCCCACTGTAAACCCTATGCCAGCTCGGAGTGTCAGGAGAAGCTCAGCCCCTATCCGAGATGTTAGCCATCTGGTCACGCGCTCTAAGTAGCCCGAGAAAAATAAACAGCGAAGAGGGACAGAACCAGCTTCTTTTATGAGGTCCGAAGTCTGGGGAAAGAACAGGGGGAGGGAAGGAATATGACTGTAAAGATATCACATGGAGCAAAAACTGAGAGTGTCATAGAGCAAGAAATGGATTGAGCAGTGCCAGGCTCATTTCGTCTTCTGCTTGTGTATCAGAGGCTGCCTGGCATTGCCCGGCACTGCATCCCCTGCTGCCCACCTCCTGCCAGTCTCCTACCTGCTGAGCACAAAGCCCTGCAGCCATTCTCCTGCCCTGGCTCCCTCTTTGCTGGCTCAGGAGCAGCAGCCCTGTGAAGGGAGGGGAACCAGGAAGAAGAACTTTCTTTTATGTGTATCAGAGGTTGCATGACATTGCCTGGTGCTGCATCCCCTGCTGCCCACCTCCTGCCAGTCTCCTACCTGCTCAGCACAAAGCCCTGCAGCCATTCTCCTGCCCTTCTCCACAGCACCATTTCCAGCTCAGGAGCAGCAGCCCTGTGAAGGGAGGGGAACCAGGAAGAAGAACTTTCTTTTTGGTCTGCTTGCTCCATGCACCATGTGTGTATCAGAGGTTGCATGACATTGCCTGGCACTGCATCCCCTGCTGCCCAGCTCCTGTCAGTCTCCTACCTGCTGAGCACAAAGCCCTGCAGCCATTCTCCTGCCCTTCTCCACGTGAAGGGAGGGGAACCAGGAAGAAGAACTTTCCATGCACCATGTGTGTATCAGAGGTTGCATGACATTGCCTGGCACTGCATCCCCTGCTGCCCACCTCCTGCCAGTCTCCTACCTGCTGAGCACAAAGCCCTGCAGCCATTCTCCTGCCCTGGCTCCCTCTTTGCTGGCTCAGGAGCAGCAGCCCTGTGAAGGGAGGGGAACCAGGAAGAAGAACTTTCTTTTATGTGTATCAGAGGTTGCATGACATTGCCTGGTGCTGCATCCCCTGCTGCCCACCTCCTGCCAGTCTCCTACCTGCTCAGCACAAAGCCCTGCAGCCATTCTCCTGCCCTTCTCCACAGCACCATTTCCAGCTCAGGAGCAGCAGCCCTGTGAAGGGAGGGGAACCAGGAAGAAGAACTTTCTTTTTGGTCTGCTTGCTCCATGCACCATGTGTGTATCAGAGGTTGCATGACATTGCCTGGCACTGCATCCCCTGCTGCCCACCTCCTGCCAGTCTCCTACCTGCTGAGCACAAAGCCCTGCAGCCATTCTCCTTCCCTTCTCCACGTGAAGGGAGGGGAACCAGGAAGAAGAACTTTCCATGCACCATGTGTGTATCAGAGGTTGCATGACATTGCCTGGCACTGCATCCCCTGCTGCCCACCTCCTGCCAGTCTCCTACCTGCTCAGCACAAAGCCCTGCAGCCATTCTCCTGCCCTTCTCCACAGCACCATTTCCAGCTCAGGAGCAGCAGCCCTGTGAAGGGAGGGGAACCAGGAAGAAGAACTTTCTTTTTGGTCTGCTTGCTCCATGCACCATGTGTGTATCAGAGGTTGCATGACATTGCCTGGCACTGCATCCCCTGCTGCCCACCTCCTGCCAGTCTCCTACCTGCTGAGCACAAAGCCCTGCAGCCATTCTCCTGCCCTTCTCCACAGCACCATTTCCAGCCCCTGTGAAGGGAGGGGAACCAGGAAGAAGAACTTTCTTTTTCGTCTGCTTGCTCCATGCACCATGTGTGTATCAGAGGTTGCATGACATTGCCTGGCACTGCATCCCCTGCTGCCCACCTCCTGCCAGTCTCCTACCTGCTGAGCACAAAGCCCTGCAGCCATTCTCCTGCCCTTCTCCACTGCACGATTTCCAGCCCTGGCTCCCTCTTTGCTGGCTCAGTGCAGCCCAGCTTCTCTCCTAATGGTTTCAGCCTTCAGACAGAGAGAAAGGGACATGGGCAAACAAGAGGGCAGGGCAAAGTCTAAGTCTGGGAAGTTGAAACAGAACAGAGAAAAGAGAAGCATAGGAGAGGGAGGAAGGAGGGAGGGTGGGGGACAGCCACTTCTGACTGCTGTCATCTACTGGTCACTCCCAGCACTGACACCAGAGTAGCTGATAACAGTATACACTATTCCAGACTCAATCTATGAATCTTTATTACAGGAGAATTTGTACACCGGTCACCCTCTGGACCGTTACAGTCGGTCCAGAGGGCGGCAACGAAATTAGTAAGTGGTCTTGAATGCAAAAATTATAGGGACAGGCTTATGAACCTCAACATGTATACGCTGGGAGAGAGGAGACATGATAGAAACGTTTAAATATCTCAAGATCATTTATGTACAGGAAGAGAGCCTTTTCCAAATGAAGGAGAGCTCTGGAATGAGGAGGCATATGACAGAGTTAAGAGGGACTAGGTTTAGGAGTAACCTAAGGAAGTATTATTTCACAGAAAGGGAGGTGGAGGCATGGAATGGCCTCCCGGTGGAGGTGGTGGAGTCGAGGACTGTTCCAAAATTTAAAAAGGCATGGGATAAGCATGTGGGATCGCTTAGGAACAGGAAGAATTAGGGGTTACAGAGGATGGGCAGACTGGATGGGTCATATGGCCTTTATCTGCCGTCATGTTTCTATGTTTATATTACCAAAGTGTTGTCTTGAATGATAACGATGAAAAGAGAAATAACGCTTTGATGTCACCTTGTCTCCTGTCTGTATGAAGTGATGTCAATCTAAGTTTCCCCTTCTCTGCGCAGCCGTCATCCCCATTCACTCAAAACAAAGCAAGCAAACCTATGAGCTGCTGCATCCACCTTGGCGTTCTTTATTGTTGGTAGCATTTTTAATTAATCTCACTTATATTTTGAAACATGCCAGCTTGTGCAGCATACAGACATACACAGAGGAAGTATAATAACAGAATAATTTTTCATAGGTAGAGTAGTAATTTGCTATATATCTTAATCCAGACCTGCCAAGTCTCCCGCATTCAGCAGGAGACTCCCGCTTTGGCGGGTCATCTCCCGCACTCCCGCCAAAGCGGGAAAGTCTCCTGCTGAAATATTTCCTATCAGCACCATGCTGAGGCCGCTGCCACCGCTGTCGCTGCTGCTCCTTTCCCGATGAGCAGCAGCGGCCATGGCAAAACAACAAAAAATTGAAGCATGGGGCCATGGCGGCGGCAGCCTTCAAACAAGCGCTGCACTGTTGGCTCCGCCAGTCCTCCGACCCTGCCAGAACGGGAAGTTTACATCAGCGGGGTCAGAGGACCGGCAAAGCCGAATGCGCAGCGCATGTTTGAAGGTTGCCGCCGTGGCCCTTCACTTCCATTTTTTGTTGTTTTGCTGCGGGGTACCGAAACGCCCATCTGCAGACCGGACATGTTGTCCAGGGAGGTATGCTATCTGCCTGGTGCCAAGATTCGAGATGTTGTGGAAAGATTGCCTAGACTCATCAAATCTACTGACCGCTCTCCTATGCTACTCATCCATGTTGGCACAAAAGATACTGCTAAATATCTTGGTGCGCAGGCAGTGTTCTCATCTATCCTCCCTCTCAAAGGTAAAGGACGAATGACAGAAGCTCGCATCTTGGAGATAAATGCATGGCTGCATGGTTGGTGCCAACGAGAGTGCTTTGCTTTCTTAAACCATGGGATGATTTTCCAAGAGCTACTGAGCAGTGATAGTGTCCATCTGTCAAGGAAGGGATGGAGTGTCTTCAGCAACAGACTGGTTAGTTAAAGTACTAAAGAGGGCTTTAAACTAAAATTGATGGGGATGAGGGCAAAAGGCCACAAAGCCATAATTAACCCCAAGGAAGGTAGGACATCATATGCCCCTATAGAAGAGAGAAAAAAAGAGTAACATCTGGATAGCCTTGTATACCAATGCCCGTAGTATGGGAAACAAACTTCTAGATCTAGAGGTTAAAATGATGGAAGCAGTCTTGGATTAGTGGTGGTCATGGACACGTGGTTCACGGAGAACCATGACTGGGATGTTGCTATTGTAGATCCCCTATGGGTGAGGTTTTAAAAACGGATGGTAAAAGGATTCAATCACGGTGTAAGGTTCCTCGCTAAACACTCACCACATAGGGAATTTACAGGAAAATTGGGAAATTCTGTATTTTGTATATTATACAGTGTGCAATTCAAGATGTTAATCGAATTTCCTTTGATGTTACAGAGTTGTTGATTAAAGACAATTTTGCACACTAAGCTTTCAATTAAAATTATTGAAATGATTTATTGCAACAATTCTCTCAAAACTGTAACAAATATTGCTAACAAGTATTTCAAGAAACAGCTGTATTTTCATAGGCGTAGTTTGACTGTTTCATTTGGGGGGGGCAAAAAATGGGCGGAGCATATTAGCATATCATTTGCATATATACATATGCAAATGAAGGTAAAATTATGTATAATCATACCTGATAATTTTCTTTCCATTAATCATAGCTGATCAATCCATAGACTGGTGGGTTGTGTCCATCTACCAGCAGGTGGAGATAGAGAGCAAACTTTTGCCTCCCTATATGTGGTCATGTGCTGCCGGAAACTCCTCAGTATGTCGATATCAAAGCTCCATCCGCAGGACTCAGCACTTAGAGAATTACACCCACGAAGGGTAGGGTTACCATATGGCTCCAGAAAAAGGAGGACGGATTGAGCCAGCCGGGTTTTACTTCCATTGCTTTCAATGGAAAGCAATTGAGCCAGCCGGGTTTTACTTCCATTGCTTTCAATGGAAAGCAATGGAAGTAAAACCCGGCTGGCTCAATCCGTCCTCCTTTTTCTGGAGCCATATGGTAACCCTAACGAAGGGACACTCTGCCCAGCTCACCACCGCCGAAACGGGGGAGGGGAATTAACCCAGCTCATCCCCACACAAGTGGGGGAGGGGAATCCGTCCAGCTCATCCCCGCGGAGCGGGGGAGGGACACCACACCCGCCGATGCGGGGGGATCTGGCTTATCCTGCAACCGCAACCGCGGGAGGAGCTGACTGACCCTAACACCGCCGAAGCGGGAGGGGTACAAAGCTGCCCTACAGCCGCACGAAGCGGGAGGGAGTGCCGGCAGAATTTATGTCTCAATCCAGCCCCGTAAAACGGAGGGGAGAGGAATGCAGCAGCTCACTGTAACACAAACTCGTCTCAACTCTTGAAGAATCCAAGTGAAAGAAGAACTTGAACACGAAGTCCTCCTGAAGTAACTGAAGGCTAAACTTGAACCTAAAATTCAACCAGAATATAAACAGTACAGATATCTGGGAGGGGCTATGGATTGATCAGCTATGATTAATGGAAAGAAAATTATCAGGTATGATTATACATAATTTTACCTTCCATATCATCAAGCTGATCAATCCATAGACTGGTGGGATGTACCGAAGCAGTACTCACCCAGGGCGGGACATAGAAATCCCTGACCTCAACACTGAAGCTCCAAACCGGGCCTCCGCCCGTGCAGCCACAGTCAAACGGTAATGCTTGGAGAATGTATGAGCCGAAGCCCAAGTTGCCGCCTTGCATATCTCTTCCAAGGAGACGGATCCGGCCTCTGCCATCGAGGCCGCCTGAGCTCTCGTGGAGTGAGCCTTCAGCTGGATAGGCGGCACCTTCCCCGCGGCCACATAAGCCGCTGCAATGGCTTCCTTGACCCATCTTGCCACTGTAGGCTTAGCAGCCTGCAGACCCTTACGAGGACCTGCAAACAGGACAAACAGATGATCCGATTTCCGGAAATCATTGGTCACTTCCAAGTATCTGATGATGACTCGTCTCACATCCAGATATTTAAGAGCAGAGTACTCCTCTGGGTAGTCCTCCCTACGAAAGGAAGGGAGACAGAGCTGCTGATTCACATGGAAGCGAGAACCAATCTTAGGCAGGAAGGAAGGCACTGTGCGAATAGTCACTCCTGCCTCAGTGAACTGCAGAAAAGGCTCTCGACATGAGAGCGCCTGGAGCTCGGAAACTCTTCTGGCTGAAGTGATAGCCACCAAAAAGACTGCTTTCAACGTCAGGTCTTTCAGAGATGCCCTCGACAAGGGTTCCAAAGGCGGCTTCTGCAATGCTCTTAGCACCAGGTTGAGATTCCACGCAGGCACCACTGAGTGCAGAGGAGGGCGCAGGTGATTAACTCCCTTGAGAAAGCGCACCACATCTGGCTGCGAAGCCAGGGAAACACCCTTCAGGCGGCCCCTGAAGCAAGCCAGAGCCGCTACCTGGACTTTAAGGGAACTGAGCGACAGGCCTTTCTCCAGACCTTCTTGCAGGAACGCCAACACTGAAGAAATTGGAGCAGTGAAGGGAGAAAGTGAGCCTGCTTCACAACATGCTGCAAAGATACTCCAAACCCTGGCGTAAGCAGTAGAAGTAGAGCGCTTCCTCGCTCTCAGCATAGTGGCGATGACCTTGTCTGAGAAGCCCTTCTTCCACAGACGCTGCCGCTCAATAGCCAGGCCGTAAGACCAAAGGGAGAGGGATCCTCCATCACCACGGGACCCTGATGTAACAGGCCCTGCTCCACTGACAGCCGCAGAGGATCGTCGACTGAGAGCCTGAACAAGTCCGCATACCAGGGACGTCTGGGCCAATCCGGACCCACCAGGATTACCCTGCCGGGATGCTTTGCCACCCGGTCTAGCACCCTGCCCAACATGGGCCAGGGCGGGAACACATAGAGGAGCTCTTGTGTCGGCCACTGTTGGAGAAGAGCATCTACTCCCAGGGATCGAGGGTCCCGTCCTCTGCTGAAAAAGCGCGGCACTTGGCCATTGGCCGATGACGCCATCAGATCTAGGCTCGGCTTGCCCCAGCGCTTCGTGATGTCCAAGAACGCCTGAGCAGATAGTTGCCACTCTCCGGGCTCCAAGGTATGGCGACTGAGAAAGTCCGCCTTGACATTCATGACTCCGGCAATGTGGGCCGCTGAAAGCTGCTCCAGGTTCGCTTCCGCCCACTGGCAAAGACTCATAGCCTCCTTGGCTAGAGGGGCGCTCTTGGTACCTCCCTGGCGGTTGATATAGGCCACAGCCGTGGCATTGTCCGACAGGACCCGTACAGGCTTCAACACCAGTACCGGGATGAACTCCAATAACACCAACCGAATGGCTCTGAGTTCCAGGAGGTTGATAGACCACTTGCCTCTGCAGGAGACTAGAGCCCCTGCGCTGTCCTTCCCAAGCAGTGGGCTCCCCAGCCCATCAAAGAGGCGTCTGTCGTGACGACAATCCACTCCGGGGTCACCAGAGGCAATCCTGCAGACAACTTGTCTGTCTGCGTCCACCAGCTCAGCGCCTTGCGCACTGCTGGGTCCACGGGAAGGCGCACAGCATAATCCTCCGACATCGGAGTCCAGCGCAGCAGCAGAGATAGCTGTAGTGGTCTCATATGAGCCCTGGCCCAGGGCACTACTTCCATCGTGGCCGTCATAGAGCCCAACAGCTGCACGTAGTCCCAAGCCCGAATAGGAGAGGCTACTAGGAACTAGTCCACCTGAGCCTGAAGCTTGACAATCCGATTGTCTGGCAGGAACACTCTGCCCACTTGGGTGTCGAATCGAACTTCCAGATACACCAGGGACTGAGTCGGGCGCAGCTGGCTCTTCTTCCAGTTGATGATCCATCCCAGGGAGCTCAAAAGAGCAATTACCCGGTCCATAGCTTTGCCGCACTCTGCATAAGAGGGGGCTCGGATCAACCAGTCGTCCAGATAAGGATGGACTTGTACTCCTTCCTTTAGCAGGAAGGCCGCTATGACCCCCATTACTTTGGAAAAGGTCCGCGGAGCAGTAGCCAACCCGAAAGGGAGGGCTCTGAACTGGAAGTGTCGTCTCAGGACTGTAAAACGCAGAAAGCGTTGGAGAGGAGGCCAGATGGGAATATGCAGGTACGCTTCCTTGATGTCCAAGGAAGCCAAGAACTCTCCTGCCTTCACTGCCGCTATAACAGAGCGGAGAGTCTCCATGTGAAAGTGCCTCACTTTCCAGGCCCGATTGACCCCTTAGAGGTCGAGGATAGGCCGGACAGAACCTCCTTTCTTTGGAACCACAAAGTAAATGGAGTAACGTCCCTTGCCAATCTGATTTTTTGGCACCGGAACGACCGCCCCCAGGCGGATCAGGTTGTCCAAGGTCTGCTGCACTACCACAGCTTGACCGGAGACTTGCAGGGAGAGAGTACAAACCCGTCTCTTAAGGGTTGGCAGAACTCTAGCTTGTAGCCGTCTCTGATGACTTCCAGCACCCACGCGTCTGAAGTTATAGTGGTCCACTCGCCCAGAAACGAGGACAGCCGTCCTCCAATCTGCACTGGGGCGTGGACCAAGGCCCCGTCATTGGGTACGAGACCCTGGGGGAGGACCGGAGGGAGCACCTCCGGGACTGCGGTCTCTGCGAAAGGAATGCTGCTTGGGGGAGAAATTCCTCTTGAAGGAAGAGGGGGCAGAGGAACCCGACTTGCCCGGGCGGTACCGATGGGCTTCCTGCAACCGTCCTCTGGAGGTATCGGGACGAGTACTAACCCGAGCCCTGACCTCTGGTAATTTCTTGCCCTTAGACGTGCCGAGATCGGTCACGATTTTGTCCAGCTCGACCCCAAAGAGCAGCTTGCCTTTAAAAGGCAATCTAGCCAGGCGGGATTTAGAGGCGTGGTCAGCAGACCAATGTTTCAGCCAGAGCCACCGCCGCGCAGAGACTGTCTGAGCCATGCCTTTAGCTGAGGCTCTCCAGACATCATACAGCAAGTCTGCCAAATAGGCTAAGCCCGATTCCAGGGCCGGCCAATCAGCCCTCAAGGAATGATCCGAGGGGGAAGCCCGCTGCACCATAGTCCGGCACGCCCTGGCCACATAGGAGCCGCAAACTGAGGCCTGCAAACTTAAAGCAGCTGCCTCAAAGGACGACCTTAAGGCCGCCTCCAATCTTCTGTCTTGGGCGTCCTTTAGGGCCGTGCCACCTTCCACCGGCAACGCCGTTTTCTTAGTCACCGCAGTGATTAAAGAATCCACGGTAGGCCACAGATAGGCCTCACGTTCACTCACAGCCAAAGGATAGAGGCGGGACATAGCCCTAGCCACTTTAAGGCTCGTTTCCAGGACATCCCATTGAGCCGCAATTAAGGTGTGCATGGCATCATGCACGTGGAAGGTTCTAGGCGGGCGCTTCGTCCCCAGCATAATGGCAGAGCCAACAGGGGCTGAGGGAGAGACGTCCTCCGGAGAGGAAATCTTCAAAGTGTCCATGGCCTGTAACAACAGGTTGGGCAAATCCTCTGGGCTAAAAAGCCGCGCTGCAGAGGGGTCATCCGCTCCAGCCGAGCGGGGATCTATCTCCTCCAAGGAATCCGCAAAGGATCGTTGGGAGACCTCAGACACGCTGCCCTCATCTACATCGGAGGAGACAAAAGTCCTCCAAGGCCTGGAAATCAACCCGAGGGCGTTTACCTCTGGGAACCTCAACCTCTTTATCAGAAGAGGGAGCAGGGGCAGCGTTTTGCATGAGGAAAGCCTGATGCAGCAGCAAAACAAACTCGGGGGAGAAACCCCCCAGACTGTGCACTTCCGCAGCCTGGGCAACAGCCCTAGACGCACTCTCAACCGGCGCTCGCAATAGCGGGGGAGAGACATGCTGCGCATCCAAAATGGCGTCCGGCGCGAAACTCCGTGAAGGAGCCGCACGGGAAGAACGGCGCTTAACTTTAGCCGCTTTTGTGCCGTCGCCCAAATTAAGGGCGTTCATGGCATTAATGTCTCCAACCTCAAGGGCGGCCCCGAAGAAGCCGTCCGAGCCGCGTGGCCGGCCAAGATGGCGGAGGCGAGGAGCGGGGGATGGGCGTTTATGGCGGGAAAAAAACGCCACGCCGGAGGAACGACCGGGACATTCATCGGTCACTAAACTATCACCCATCAAGGGCGAATCAGGTTGTAAAACCCCCGCATCCCCTCTAGAAGCGCTCCAGCGATCCGGGGAGCGACCCTTTGCGCCCTCGCCCTCCGACGCCATTGCCACGAGGAGAAGAATCGGGGAACCCCCTGCCCGCTATAAAAAGGTAAAATTACCTGCTTGCCGCTCCGAGCTGCAACGAACTGGTGTCCCAGTGAGTAGCTGCAATTAACGTTTAAAGAAACGTCGAATTAAACGCCTTTAAAGACGTTTAAAAATTTTTTTTTTTTTTAAACGGAGCCAGCGGGAGTGGGGAGAAAAGGAGGGACCTGGCACCACCAGGTTTGCACTTGCTCAAAAGAGCCCTCAACCCCAGGCCTCAACAAAACCTAAGGATTAGGCTTGGAGGCCTAGCCAGAGCTGCTGCTGTGTGTGACCACCACCTGCTGAGATAGAGAACATACTGAGGAGTTTCCGGCAGCACATGACCACATATAGGGAGGCAAAAGTTTGCTCTCTATCTCCACCTGCTGGTAGATGGACACAACCCACCAGTCTATGGATTGATCAGCTTGATGATATGGAATATGCTAATATGGAGAAAGGAAATGAAATTTACAGGCAAAATATCACAGATGCACATTTCAAAAAGCTGACACATTTCAATTAATAAATTATGAATAAAATAAACTTTTATTTACCTTTGTTGTCTGATCATGTAGTTTTTCTATTCGCTTTGATCCCAGTGTCTTCTGTTTTATGCAGTGTCTTCTTTCCAGTAGGCTTCCCTCTGCTCACCACCCTCCCAGTCCCATCCATCTCTTGCTCCTTCCCTCTGCTCCCCACCCCTCCCAGTCCCATCCATCTTCTGTTCCTTCCCTCTGCTCACCATCCCTCCGTCCCATCCATCTTCTGCTCCTTCCCTCTGCTGTGCCTGACCTCTCCCAATCCCATCCATCTCCTGGTCCATCCCTCTGCTTCCCACCCCTCCCAGTCCCATCCATCTCCTGCTCCTTCACTCTGCTTCCCACCCCTCCCAGTCCCATCCATCTCCTGCTCCTTCCCTCTGCTTCCCACCCCTCCCAGTCCCATCCATCTCTTGCTCCTTCCCACTGCTTCCCACCCTCCCAGTCCCATCCATCTCCTGCTCCTTCCCTCTGCTTCCCACCCTCCCAGTCCCATCCATCTCTTGCTCCTTCCCTCTGCTTCCCACCCCTCCCAGTCCCATCCATCTCCTGCTCCTTCCCTCTGCTCACCTCCTTTCCCAGTCCAATCCAATTCCTGGTCCTTCCCTCTGCTCCCCACCCACCCCTCCCAGTCCCATCCATCTCTTGCTCCTTCACTCTGCTCTCCACCCTCCCAGTCCCATTCATCTTCCCTCTGCTGCCCCCCCCCCGCGAGGTCCAGGATCGTGACTCCGTTTACCCCCTCTCTTCCTCCCTCCCTCCGGTGCAGGCAGCAGTCTTCTTCAGCCTTTCTGTGTTCCTGGCAGCGGTAGCGACGTACACGCTGCCTTCGGTCTGCCCCGGAAGCCTTCTCTTCAAGTTCCTGTTCCCACCTATGCGGGAACAGGAACTTGAAGAGAAGGCTTCGGGGCAGAGCTGAAGGCAGCGTGTACGTCGCTACCGCTGCCAGGAACAAGAAAGACTTAGAGAAGATTGGTGCTGCCTGCGCCGGAGGGTAGGAAGAGAGGGGGTAGATAGACACGCTCGTCTCCGTCCGCTTCGCTGCTTCCCTGCCCTCTCTGTCTGCGTCCCGCCTTCCTCTGATGTCATTTCCTTTCGGGCGGGACACAGACAGAGAGGGCAGGGAAGCAGCGAAGCGGACGGAGACGAGCGCGTGCCTGCTTGTTTTTTTTTTTTTTTTCATTCTAGCGCCAGTCCACGTCCTCGTCATTTGGGGGGGCATTGCCCCCCCTCGCCCCCCCCCAGTCTACGCCTATGTGTATTTTAAACTGTAATGTTTAAATGTTCAGTTGTAACCATACATATTTCAAGGTGCAGACAGTTTCATAACATTCCTAGGAATATGCAAATATAAACTGCAACTTAAGTAAGCCAACGTCCCAATTCACAGGTAAGTATTACTACAGCTATAGTGTCTCTGCAATGATGTGGACTGTGATGTTTGTACTTAGCTGCTCTTCCGTTGAACTTTCTTGGATGCAAAACCTTTGGTCTTTCTTGACGTTGGTGCATTTGTTGTTCTGGCAATGTTCTTGCTGAGTTGTCCAATCACCTCAGTGCCTGTACTCTAGTTAAACCAAAGGAACTTAAAACCTTGACTCCCTACCAAGTGAGATGTTATAATGGTTCAATTAATTCCAAAAACTTTGGCCCATCTATCTAGTTTAAATCAACAAATAATATGTTTCCCTATAGTGGAACCTATCTTGTCACTTTTCCCTATCTAAAGAGGAATGCTCTTCAGCGAGGTTGGTGCACTCACAATAACCATTCATCCTTTTCCACAGCTAACAACAAAATAATTTAGTAAAGGAGTTCATTTTCACTCTTTCATTATTTACTTTATCACTCTGATTCTTCACTGCTCACAGGTGTTACCAATCCCAATGGATTGTATGGCAGTGAACTTATTTAACCTGAGAAGGCTTTGGTACAACAATGTCTCTCACCCAATCAAACACCTTGTCACTCAAAAGAAGCTTTATTGTGATTCCAATATTTTAAAATGATATAAAAAAATTATCAATTCAGACACCCTCACTGTCTGATACTTCAATACTTCAATGTCCCTTCATAGGTCAAAAACTCTATTTTCCATCAGTCAGCTCTCTTTCAGCCTCTCCTGTGTCTCTCTCTATCAAACAATTTTTTATTAAACTTTTCCTCTTTATACAAATCAATTCTATTCTCTCACACAGGCAGAACCTCTCAAGCACATCCTGTCTCACTCAAATCTTCAGCTCCTCTGCCAACTGACCAGCAAGCCGTTGCCAAGGCAATCAGGTCTCAGCTTGCTCAGCTGTTCTCCCAGAGTGATGTCACTTTAGAACCCTCTCCCCAGCTCTAGTCCTCAGCACGAGCCCAACACTACAAATTTCCCCAGCACACAAACCCAGCGTTTAAAAATTAATTAACACCAATTCCAAACATATAGACATAACCAGCTTTTTAAATTAATGGTAATATTAGTACCTGAGTGTCGCTTGAGCCCCAAATATCCACCGGACCCCAGAACAGGTAAACCCCTATAAAGGGGCACTGATCATTTTTATTTTTTTATTACCCCATCTACACTATACCTGGCTATAATCTATTTAGGAAGGACAGAGTAGGAAAAAAGGGCGGAGGAGTGGTATTATATGCCAAGAATGCTATAAAAGTGATAGAAATACAGGACACATAGGGTATGGAAGAAACTCTGTGGGTTAAATTGGAAAGAGAGAAAGGAAAATGTATCTATATTGGAGTAATATACAGGTCACCCTCACAGTCAGAGGAAATGGACAGGGACTTAATTTAAGACATCCACAAGATAGCTAGGAAAGGGGAAGTACTATTGTTAGGTGATTTCAATATGCCGGATGTTGATTGGGTTGTCCCTGCTGTGGGCTCATCTTGGATTCCCTACAGAAAGAATTGTTTCAGCAGTGGGTAACGGAACCGATGCGGGATGGAGCTATTCTGGACCTGGTGCTTGTGAATGGAGAGAACGTTTCTGACGTTAAGCTGGGAGACCATTTGGCATCTAGCGATCATCGAATGGTGTGGTTCAATATTAAAACAGGAGAGAGGGCTCATTTGAGATTGAAGGTCCTGGATTTCAAAGGAACTAACTTTGCCGAGATGGGGGAATTTCTCAAGGAACAGCTGAAGGATGTAGAATAGCAATGGTCAAGACTGAAAGGAGCTATATTAAAGGCAACTAACCATTATGTTAGAAAATTACATCAAAGGAAGAGGAAAAGAAGGCTGCTCTGGTACTTGAATGTAGCAGCTGAAAAGATAAGAGAATGGAGGTTAACCTTTACACGTTATAAGACAACTCAGAAAGATGAAGACAGGAAAGAATACTTGAATAAGCGAAGAGAAGCTGGAAAATCTATCAGGAAAGTGAAGCGGCAAATGGAAGAAAAGATAGCTAAAACAGTAAAATTGGGGGATAAGACCTTTTTTAGATATGTAAGTGACAAGAAGAAGTGCCATAATAGCATTGTGAGGCTCAAAGCTGAGGAAGAGAAATATGTGGAAGAGGATAAGGATAAAGCTGAACTGCTTAACAATTATTTTAACTCTGTGTTCATGGATGAAAGGCCAGGGGTAGGGCTGCAGAAAACAAAGGCTAAAGAGGATGAATAGATGGTAGACCAAGACCCGTTTATGGAGAACAGTGTTCATGAGGAGCTAGCCAAACTAAAAATAGAGCGATGGGGCCAGATGGGATACACCTGAGGGTGCTCAAGGAACTTGGAGAGGTTCTGGTGGCTCCGCAGACTGACCTCATCAATGTGTCTTTAGAAACTGGAGTGGTCCCAGAGGACTGGAGAAGGGCGAATGTGGATCCTTTGCACAAGAGTGGAAGTAGGGAGGAAGTTGGGAATTACAGATCTGTAAATTCCATGTGCAAAGGGGAAAAGGATAGTGATAGGAGTGTACTACCGTCCGCCTGGCCAGGACGAACAGACGGATGCGGAAATGTTAAAGGAAATCAGGGACGCAAACAAACTGGGCAACACAATAATAATGGGGGATTTCAATTACCCGCATATAGACTGGGTTAATGTAACATCTGTACACGCAAGGGACATAAGATTTCTTGATGAAATCAAGGACAGCTTCATGGAACAGCTAGTTCAGGAGCCGACAAGAGAAGGAAAAATACTAGACTTAGTCCTTAGTGGTGCTCATGATCTAGTGCAGGGGGTAACGATACGAGGGCCGCTTGATAACAGTGATCATAATATGATCGGTTTTGATATTGGCATTGAAGGAAGTGAAACTAGGAAATCAAGTACGCTAGCGTTTAACTATAGAAAAGGTGATTACGACAAAATGAGAAAAATGGTGAAAAAAAGACTGAAAGGAGCAGCTCGCAGAGTAAAAAACTTGCATCAGGCGTGGATGCTGTTTAAAAACACCATCCTGGAGGTTCAGGACAAATATATTCCACGTATTAGAAAAAAGGGAAAAAAGACTAAACGTCAGCCGGCGTGGCTAAACAGTAAGATAAAGGAAATCATTAGAGCCAAAAAACAATCCTTCAGAAAGTGGAGAAGAGAACCAACTGAAAGTAACAGGATAGATCATAAGGAATGCCAAGCCAAATGCAAAGCGGAGATAAGGAGGGCAAAAAAGGACTTTGAGAAGAAATTAGCGTTGGAAGCAAAAATACATAGTAAAAATTTTTTTAGATACATTAAAAGCAGGAAACCGGCCAAAGAGTCGGTTGGGCCGCTGGACGAAAATGGTGTTAAAGGGGCGATCAAGGAGGACAAAGCCGTAGCGGAGAAATTAAATGAATTCTTTGCTTCGGTCTTCACCGAGGAGGATTTGGGGGGGACACCGGTGCCGGAAAGAATATTTGAAGCGGGGGAGTCGGAGAAACTAAACAAATTCTCTGTAACCTTGGAGGATGTAATGGGTCAGTTCAGCAAGCTGAAGAGTAGTAAATCACCGGGACCTGATGGTATTCATCCCAGAGTATTAATAGAACTAAAAAATGAACTTGCGGAGCTACTGTTAGAAATATGCAATCTGTCCCTAAAATCGAGTGTAGTACCGGAAGACTGGAGGGTAGCCAATGTTACTCCGATTTTTAAGAAGGGTTCCAGAGGAGATCCGGGAAATTATAGACCGGTGAGTCTGACGTCGGTGCCGGGCAAGATGGTGGAGGCTATTATTAAGAATAAAATTGCAGAGCATATACAAAAACATGGACTGATGAGACAAAGTCAGCACGGATTTAGTGAAGGGAAGTCTTGCCTCACCAATCTAATGCATTTTTTTGAGGGGGTAAGCAAACATGTGGACAATGGGGAGCCGGTTGACATTGTATATCTGGATTTTCAGAAGGCGTTTGACAAAGTGCCGCACGAAAGACTCCTGAAGAAATTGCAGAGTCATGGAATCGGAGGTAGGGTATTATTATGGATTAAGAACTGGTTGAAAGATAGGAAGCAGAGAGTAGGATTGCGTGGCCAGTATTCTCAGTGGAGGAGGGTAGTTAGTGGGGTCCCGCAGGGGTCTGTGCTGGGTCCGTTGCTTTTTAATGTATTTATAAATGACCTAGAGATGGGAATAACTAGTGAGGTAATTAAATTCGCCGATGACACAAAATTATTCAGGGTCGTCAAGTCGCAGGAGGAATGTGAACGATTACAGGAGGACCTTGCGAGACTGGGAGAATGGGCGTGCAAGTGGCAGATGAAGTTCAATGTTGACAAGTGCAAAGTGATGCATGTGGGTAAGAGGAACCCGAATTATAGCTACGTCTTGCAAGGTTCCGCGTTAGGAGTTACGGATCAAGAAAGGGATCTGGGTGTCGTCGTCGATGATACGCTGAAACCTTCTGCTCAGTGTGCTGCTGCGGCTAGGAAAGCGAATAGAATGTTGGGTGTTATTAGGAAGGGTATGGAGTCCAGGTGTGCGGATGTTATAATGCCGTTGTATCGCTCCATGGTGCGACCGCACCTGGAGTATTGTGTTCAGTACTGGTCTCCGTATCTCAAAAAAGATATAGTAGAATTGGAAAAGGTACAGCGAAGGGCGACGAAAATGATAGTGGGGATGGGACGACTTTCCTATGAAGAGAGGCTGAGAAGGCTAGGGCTTTTCAGCTTGGAGAAGAGACGGCTGAGGGGAGATATGATAGAAGTGTATAAAATAATGAGTGGAATGGATCGGGTGGATGTGAAGCGACTGTTCACGCTATCCAAAAATACTAGGACTAGAGGGCATGAGTTGAAGCTACAGTGTGGTAAATTTAAAACGAATCGGAGAAAGTTTTTCTTCACCCAACGTGTAATTAGACTCTGGAACTCGTTGCCGGAGAACGTGGTATGGGCGGTTAGCTTGACGGAGTTTAAAAAGGGGTTAGATAGATTCCTAAAGGACAAGTCCATAGACCGCTATTAAATGGACTTGGAAAAATTCCGCATTTCTAGGTATAACTTGTCTGGAATGTTTTTACGTTTGGGGAGCGTGCCAGGTGCCCTTGACCTGGATTGGCCACTGTCGGTGACAGGATGCTGGGCTAGATGGACCTTTGGTCTTTCCCAGTATGGCACTACTTATGTACTTATGTACTAGTGTGAACTTGGTGGTGAGTAAGCTAATGGAAATGCTACTAAAGTGGAGGATTGTGAGATTTCTCAAACTGAGTAGAATGCAGGACCTGAGGCAGCATACATGGCTTCACTAGTGGTAGGTCATGTCAGACAAATCCGACTGACTTCTTCGACTAGATGACCAAACAGTTGGACATGGGAGGGGAGCTTGATGTGGTATACTTGGATTTCAGCAAAGCCTTTGACACAGTTCTGCATAGGTGACTGATAAATAAATTGAGTGCCCTCAGTATGGGACCTAGAGTAACTAATTGGGTTAAAAATTGGTTGAAAGGTAGGAGACAGAGGGTAGTGGTAAATGGAGCGTGCTCTGAAGAAAAGGATGCTGTCAGTGGAGTACCGCAGGGATCGGTCATTGGGCCGGCTCTTTTTAACATCTTTGTGAGTGATATTGCGGAAGGGCTGTCTGGTAAGGTTTGTCTCTTCACGGATGATGCCAAACTCTGCAACAGGGTGGACACCCTGGAGGATGTGAATGACATGAGGAAGGACCTAGCAAAGCTGGAGGAATGGACCGATATTTGGCAACTAAGATTTAATCCCAAAAAATGCAGGGTCATGCACTTGAGTTGCAAGAATCCAAGAGAACAGTACAGTATTGGGGGTGAAGTGCTTCAGTGTATGAAGGAAGACCGGGACTTGGGGGTGATTGTGTTTGATGACCTTAAAGTTTCCAAACAGGTAAAAAAAAGCCAGATGGATGCTTGGCTGCATAAAAGAGGGATGACCAGCAGGCAAAAGGAGGTGATAGTGCCATTGTATAAGTCTCTGGTGAGGCCCCATTTAGATTACTGTGTGCAGTTCTGGAGACCCCATCTACAAAAAGATATAAACAGGATGGAGTCGGTCCAGAGGGTGGCTACAAAATTAGTAAGCGGTCTTGAACACTAAAAATATAGGGACAGGCTTATGAACCTCAACATGTATACACTGGAAGAGAGGAGGGAGAGAGGAGATATGATAGAGACGTTTAAATATCTCAAGGGCATTTATGTACAGGAAGTGAGCCTTTTTCAACTGAAGGAGAGCTCTGGAACAAGGGGGCATAGATGAAGTTAAGAGGGAATAGGCTGAGGAGTAATCTAAGAAAGTATTATTTCACAGAAAGGGTGGTGGAAGCATGGAATGGCCTCTCGGTGGAGGTTGTGGAGTCAAGGCCTGTGTCAGAATTTAAAAACGCATGGGATCGCTTAGGAAAAGGAATAGTTAGGGGTTAAAGAGGATGGGCAGACTGGATGGGACATATGGGCTTTATCTGCCCTCATGTTTCTTTGTTTCTAAGTGCCTGAACTGAGCATATGCAGAAGGGCCAGCATTGGCAGATGAAGCACGCTGCTGAGTGCTGCACTGCTCAAACAGCACGGTAGGAGGCTCATAAGGAGGCATATTTTCAAAGCATTTAGACTTACACAGTTACATAGTAACCTTTGGAACTTTATAAGTCTACGTGCTTTGAAAATGAGCCTCTACGTGAACCTCTTCAACTAGTGAGGCTTGGGCAGCTCTGCCAGTGATTCAACCAGTACCACAGTTTTGGAGTGGGCTTAAGTTCCAAGTGGGGGGGGGGGGGGGTCTGAGGCCCCCTAAGGGTTATGTTCTTGAGGGGAACAGATGTTGGATAGGGGGTTTAATAGAGTGAACAGAAACACTCCCTCTTGCCCATCCCTACTGTCACTGGTGTAAATAAAATATTTTCTGGAATGGCCGTGGGATTGAGGTATGCCAGGGGCGGAGCCATGAGGTAGGGTGGGTGGAATTAAGGCAGAATGGATGGGGCTGGGGCGTGTACTAAAATCTCCCTCTAAAAAATTGGGACCCCTTGGCTGCTCTGCTTAATCAGTGGTCAGTTGGAGGAGCTGGTTACAGAGACACCCTAGCACGTGTTATATTCAAGCAGAGATTTGTTTTCTCCTGGTAATGGGCCACTAAAACAGACATCATGTTATGAGAATCAGGTGCTCAACGTTCAGAGTTTCTATTTATTTATGACATTCATATCCCACATTTAACATGTATTAGGTTGAAATCAGGGAGCAGGGGCGTAGCCAGACACCCAATTTTGGATGGGCCTGGGCCCAAGATGGGTGGGCAGAAGAACCCGACCCTGTCCCACAGTTGATTTGGTCTCTCCTCTCGCCTGCATGCCATATGGTCTCTCAAACATCCCCCCTCTCCCACATACCTTGTAAATAGCAGATTTTCACCGCCAGCGAGAAACAATTAATACACACTGCTCATGTTGGCCCCATGGCCTTCCCTCTGATGCAACTTCGTGTTTCCGCATAGGCGGGAATACATCAGAGGAAAGGCTGTTGGGCTGGTGCAAGCAGTATGTATCAGTCACTGCTTGCTGCTGGCGAAGATCTGCTATTTACAAGGTATGCAGGAGGGACAGTTGTTGGGAGTTTTCAGCTAGTGGGGCTTGGCAATCCCTGCCAACCACATCATAGATGTGCTGCTACTGGGTGGCAGGGGCGTAGCCAGACACCCAATTTTTGGTGGGCTTGGGCCCAAGATGGGTGGGCAGAAGAATCCAACCCCATTCCACAAGTGATTTGGTCTCTCCTTCTCTCACCTGCATGCCATATGGTCTCTCAAACATCCCCTCTCTCCTGCATATCTTTTACATAGCAGATTTTCACTGGCAGCGAGCAGCAACTAATACACACTGCTCATGTTGGCCCCACAGCCTTCCCACTGATGCAACTTCCTATTTCCACATAGGCAGGAATACGTCAGAGGGAAGGCTGTGGGGCCGGTGCGAGCAGTATGTATCAGTCGCTGCTTGCTACAGGCGAAGATCTGCTATTTACAAGGTATGCAGCAGGAACAATTGTTGGGAGTTTTCAGCTGGTGGGGCATCATAGGTGTGCTGCTACTGGATAGGCCTGAACCCAAAGTGGGTGGGCCTGGGCCCACCCGGGCTCACCCTTGGCTACGCCACTGCTGGGTGGGCCTCAGCCCAAAGTAGGTGGGCCCGGGCCCACCTCGGCCCACCCTTGGCTACGCCACTGTCAGGGAGCATCTGAAAGTTTGTTTTTCTGTGCCCAGATCAAAAGAGAAAGATGGTTTGTGGAAACTTGCTCCTTCTGTTTTGAAGAATGCAGTGGTATATTATAAAAAATGCACTTAATATTGTTTATTACTATTATTTACTACTGGTTGATATACAGCAGAAGTTAACTTCATGCTTTGTAATATAATTTTTAATAGCATTTTCTCAGTTATTACCCAAATACAAATAAAATTATCATGTTAATTATACGACCGTGTCTGCCTCTTATGGTAGTTAGGATAACCTGGTCCTGGAGTTAACCAAGGCAGTCAGGTTTGTCAGGATATTGACAATGAATGTTCATGAGAGAGATTTGTATACAGTGGAGGCCGAGCTTGTTATGAAATGCTTTGAGTCCTATTGATCTGTACATCTGTTGTGTTATTTTGGCGAGTAAAAACAGTCAGGTGGGCTTATAGGGAGGGAGGGGAGTATGGGAGGGGAAGGGTTCTTGGGGTATGTTCTCTGTAAAAGTTTTTATTGTACCATGTTGGTTGGTTTACTGTTTTTTTTTTCTTGTTCTGTATGAAGCTTATCAACCAACATGTTTTGCTTTTAATAAAGGTGATTAAAACATACAAAATAAGTTTTTGATGTTACTGAATTCTATTATTCTGTTTCACTGTATTTCCAGTTTTGGCACAGTATAAGCCATCACAAGAACAAAATATAAGAAAACCAATGGACTGCATTAGGGGCTTATAGCCCATTTTGTATGTTTCAACAAATGAGAGATCTGTTTGATAGAAAATACTGTTATTATTTTGACTTATAAACCACTTGTCCCTGAAACATGCTCAAACAACAGAATAATCAATTTATGTATCTAAAAGGTAAAGTTCTACAAAACAGATGAAGATGTGATTCCATGTGCCCCAATGAAAGGAGAGTTTAATTCTACTTCCATTTAATTTAAATATATTCCATCATCTTTATAACACCAGGCTTCCCATGGCAGATTACAACACTGGAGTCCGGTACTATGTAAGCCACATTGAGCCTACAAATAGGTGGGGAAATGTGAGATACAAACAAATAAATAAACAACATTTAAGATGAACCCAGCAGGAAACAGGATTCTCACTGAAATTTGGCCATCTATATTGTATACAGTGTATTTATTTAGTTTTTAGAGTATTTATTGTTGTTACATTTTGTAACCCACACTTTCCCCACTCTTGGCAGGCTCAATGTGGCTTACATGGGGCAATTGAGGGTTAAATGACTTGCCCAGAGTCACAAGGAGCTGCCTGTGCCTGAAGTAGGAATTGAACTCAGTTCCTCAAGTCCAGCACCCTAACTACTAGGCCACTCCTCCACTAGAAAAATGAGCACAAACTACAGGTTTAAAATTGCTGTTTCTACCAGCGGTAAGTAGAGGAGTGTGGTAGCCGTGTTAGTCCACTCTTAAGGTTATCAATAGAAATCAAACAAAATAAAAAATGGAAAATAAAATAAGATGATACCTTTCTTATTGGACATAACTTAATACATTTCTTGATTAGCTTTCGAAGGTTGCCCTTCTTCGTCAGATCGGAAATAAGCAAATGTGCTGACAGTGTATATAAGTGAAAACATTCAAGCATCACTTATATACACTGTCAGCTAGCACATTTGCTTATTTCCGATCTGACCAAGAAGGGCAACCTTCGAAAGCTAATCAAGAAATGTATTAAGTTATGTCCAATAAAAAAGGTATCATCTTATTTTTTTACCAGCGGTAATAATTTTAAAGTTGTTTTAGTGATATTCAATTGTTATTCATTATATTTATATCTACATATGGGAAGCTTTCAAATAAATAAAAAAGCTGTCCAATAAGTAAAAAAAAAACTGTTGCAGGAATTGGGATAGGAATTTGTGATGCTTCAGGAGTCAGACAGCACACACCAGAATGAGAGAGAAATCTTCTTTATTTGCCAGCAAACAAAGCAGGACATCAGTTCTAGCTCTCTTCTCCTCTCTTAGCTCTTTGTGTCTTTCTCTCAGCTCTCTGTGTCTTTGTCTCAGCTGCTTCTCTTCTTATGCTGTCTCTCCTGTTGTCTTCCAGCTTTCTTCCTTTCTTCTGAGCTCCTTCTGACGTAAACTGCTTCTGCTCCTACTTAAATAGGGTCCTAAGCCCTCCTCCTAGCCTAGCCCCCTTTACTCCCAATTGGTTTAAGGAATAGATTGGTCACCTTGCCTCAACCAATCATTACTTTTGAAATATCAGTTACATAGGTTTGGTATTCCTCAAACTGACCCAGTCCTACACTTAGCTTATAATTAATCAAGGAGACGAGAGCTAACTAGCCCTGACCTCGTTCACCTATCAGCTTATATATTAAACCAGCCAGAACTGCAGATAAGTCTAACCACATGTTGATCTCCTCAACTGCAGTCTTAAACAGCAGACAAAGAGTAATACAGAATTTAACAGACATTCTACATTTAACTACACAGAGTAAACATATTCTAAATATCAAAAACTTGTAAATACTAATCTATTGCCTCTCTCTAAACAGTATTTCTTCTAAGCATTTTAAACTAATCCTAAACAAACAGCCTGCTATATACCGGCTCATAATAGAATACATGTGTTTGCTTAGCAATCCATCCCTCACAAGGTTGAAAGAAATTCCTGTGTCTGACCTTTCTAACCCAGCCCAGCAAATGTAAATAACTTAAACCAGATAACATTCCTTCACTTGCTAGCAGAACTGAGAATTTAAAATAATATCTGAGCACCTTTAAACAAAATTAACCCTTCATATGATTTCTCAGAATTATTCAATTTCTTTTGCTCACTGCCTCAAAACAAAACAAAACAAAAGTGTGTCCTCCACCTTTTAAGGCACTGCCTATCCAACTGAAACAGCTTTAGACTTGTTACAGATGGAGCAACAATAAAAAACGACAATGTGAATGCAGTAGCTCATAGGTTTGCTTGCATTGTTTTGAGTGAACGGGGATGACGGCTGCGCTGGGAAGGGGAAACGTAGATTGTCCTAATTGGTTTTCTTGCTTACAGTGGACTAGATAGGCTCACTTCCACTCCTGTTTATTAAACCGCCTTGCCGTTCTCAATCTAACTTACTAGACAGGAAACAACAAAGACTCAAGAAAAGACTCCGCCTCCTGCTGGGCACTGACTGATGACATTAAAGGGGGGGCGGAGCTTCACACACAGGGCACTGGTTACATTTCCTAGTACACTATCTCAGTCCCGCTCCGCCCTCTCCTAGTAAATGAAATGAATGAAATTATGTCATCATCAGTTTGTGCAGGTCAGGACAGGAGGAGACTTATAGGTTTGTTTGTTTTTTTATTTCCTCCTTTGAACTTCGTTCCCTCTCGATCTGTGATCTCAGCTTCTGCTCTTTTGTCTATTCTCCCAGCAGCACCGCAAGAGACAAACTGCTCAGCTACTGAAAGAACCCCAAATTCATTTCTAAATTTGCAAACTGCAAAGCGGAAAACAAAATGCCTGCAGGAGCTTCTGCCCAGGTAGATTACCCCGAACTTCCCCCTCTTTCCGCAAACACTGCTGCAGCAGCTTTCTAACCTGGAACGTTGCACAGTCTGGACCCCAAGCAGACTTGAGCTGGGGAAAGTAACTTTAGGACTCTCTTGAGGGAAAGGAGAGAGATCAGAGGTGTTTCGAAAGGAGATTTTTCTGTGTGTAACTGTTTTATAGTTGCTATAATCCTGCGTTGGGATTGTGAATTATATACACCCAGAAAACTCTCCTTCTACCACACTGAGCCCCAACACTGGGAAGTCTTCTGAAATATTGTATAACCCCACTTTGGGATTGTGTGTTAATGCGATTTTGGATTATATACTACTACTACTTAACATTTCCAGAGCGCTACTAGGGTTACGCAGCGCTGTACAAAATAAACAAAGAAGGACGGTCCCTGCTCAAAGGAGCTTACAATCTAAGGAACGAAATGTCAAGTTGGGCAGTCTAGGTTTCCTGGGTAGAGGTGTAGAGGTTAGGTGCCGAAGGCGACATTTAAGAGGTGGGCTTTAAGCAGAGATTTGAAGATGGGCAGGGAGGGGGCCTGGCGTATGGGATCGGGGAGTTTGTTCCACGCGTGGGGTGAGGCGAGGCAAAAAGGGCGGAGTCTGGAGTTGGCGGTGGTGGAGAAGGGTACGGAAAGGAGGGATTTGTCTTTAGAGCGGAGGGTACGGGTAGGAACGTAAGGGGAGATGAGGGTTGAGAGGTAAGGAGGGGCTGCAGATCGAGTACATTTGTAGGTTAGTAGCAGAAGCTTGAATTGAATGCGGTACCTGATCGGAAGCCAATGAAGTGACCCAGAAAACAGAAAATATACACCCAGAAAACTCCAAGGGGTATATTTACTAAGGCGTTATAGGCATGTTAGCATTTGTAATGTGCGTTAATGGTTGATGTGTGTTAAATGCTAATGCACCCATAGGAATGTATTGGCGTATTAGCGTTTCACGTGCCTTAAATTTAAAGGCACATTAAAACTGATGAACCCAGCAGTGTGAGACCTCATCCTTATGATGTAGAAAATGCTGAGTGTGTTTCTGGTTTGTATTTCAAATATAGGTGACGTTTGAGGAAATTGCTGTCTCTTTCTCCCAGGAGGAATGGGGATATTTAAATGAAGAGCAGAAGGAGCTTTACAGGGAGGTGATGAAGGAGAATTATCAGATTCTGCTCTCGCTGGGTAAGGGATAATTTTGCACTTTGATTAGCAGTATTTTCACAGACTGCTTGTAATCAGCAGAAGAAAGGGAAGTGTTGATGCTCCTTTACAAGTAGTTGGTGAGGCTCCACTTGGAATATTGTGTTCAGTTTTGGAGGCTGTATCTTGCTAACGACATAAAGACTTGAAGCGGTGCAGAGAAAAGCAACAAAAAACGTCTGGGGTTTGTGTCACAAAATGTATTAGAATTGACGACATGAAGATGTATTGTATTGTAATATTTATAACCCGTGCTTTCCCACTTGTTAGCAGGCTCAATGCGGCTTACATAATATAACAGTTTGGCGTTTTTTTCAGGACTTGGGCCTTGCATCCAATAAAAATGTTATTGCAGTAGTCAACGTGGATAAGTACAGTGGATTGGACCAAATTGCGGAAGGATTTTAGAGGAAGATAGTGTTTCACACGCTTCAACATCCACATCATGTTGAACATTTTCTTTGTCATAGCTTTTGCGTGATTTTCCATAGTTAGGTGTTTGTCTAGTAATACTCCTAATATTTTTAGGTTGTCTAATATGGGGATGGTGACGTCAGGGGTGTAGAGTACTGGGATGTGAGGATTAAGCATTGTGTTTTCTCCTTATTCAATTTCATCTTGAAAGCATTGGCCCAAGAGGCTAAGATGTTAATTCCCTTGATTATTTTATCGGAGATGTATACCTTAGAACAGTGGTTCCCAATCCTGGTCTTTGAAGTACCCCAACCAGTCAGGTTTTCAGTATATCCACAATGGGATAGATTTGCATATAATAGTACATTAATTTAATTGCAGCAGGCAAAACAAAATAGCATATCAATATAGAAAATAATCACTTGAAGAAATAAATTAATAAAGGCCAAAACAACAGTAACTACACATTAGCGAAAGCCAAAGCAAACAGGTGAGCCTTTTCTAAAATTGAACTATAGATTAGAGAATGACACGGGGATGGGGATAGAGCCGATGGGGACAAACTTTGTTCCCGTGTCATGCTCTAAAAGCTTGAGACTGGCCTTAAAAGGCTGTTCCAACTAGATAGAACAGCATCAATAAACTGCTAGCATCAGTATGTAAAAGCTTAACATATCTTACACAACAATCAACTAAATGCAATAATAAAAAACTGCAGAAGCTGCTTTGGGATTTAAATGAAGCACTGTTAAATGACATCATTTGTGTCTTGTCTGCTTTTGATGTATGTCATGAAATGCCTAACATCAACCTAGGGTTAACCCCATGGCCACCTAGAGGGTTTGTCCCCAGCACTGCTCAGGCCCGCCTGCACCTGGGCACGTGCTCTATACAAGCCAACCGTCCACCCCATGCACTAGGTTCCACTTGCCTCTGAGCAAGTCTCCCACCCACAAATTGTTCCCCGGTGATTTCTAGGACACTGGGGCCACACTCCCAGGGGTCCCACAGTTCCCAGAAAGCACTCACAGACCCAAAACACAGACCACCAGGATTCTTAGTCCAGGACAGCAGAGCTAATAAACTATAGGTTTATTATCACAGAACTTGAACAGTGAACAGAAAAAGGTGAAATCAGCAAACAATAACAGGTAACCGAATATGGATCAATTATAAAACTATCTAACCGTTTGTTTACTACCTGGGTAGTACCTGAGGAGTTCAGAAAATATAGCTGCTCACAGGTTATAAAACTGCTCACAGGGCCTTAGTAAAGAGATCTTTCTCTCTCTGCTCCCTGGCTGAGACTAAAGAAGAAATTCAGTACCCTCTGACTAGATTTGAACTCCAGGGCCAATCAATGCTCAGAGCATCAACTTTGAAAGTATCTGGCCAATGGTACTGCAAATTGCCTTTCCACAAGCTTTATGTTACCTGCTCTGTGAACTTCACACAGTTTATTCAGTTTACCTTTTTATTTGTAGTCATGTATATAGCCGAGACCTAAACTGTATTTAGCCCACAGAATACAGAGTGAATATAAGAAAACATCATCCTTAAAAAGTTGTTACCGGATAAAAATTGTTAAGGTATGTTTTGATTTCTGTAAATAGAATCAATTTTGTTTACATAAATTCAAGGAACAAACACCAGTAAATATAAATAAGCTATTTATTAAAATGACTTTTAAAACCATAAATATAATAAATACTAGTAAAAAAGCCCCGTTCCTGATGCAAATGAAACGGGGGGGCTAGCAATGTTTTCTTCTGTGTGCATGTGGGAGTGTGTGTGTCCCTGCCCTCTGCCCTCTCTCCCCCCTCCCCCCCTGAGTCCTTCAGTAAAAAAAGCCCTGTTTCTGATGCAAATGAAACGGGTGGGGAGGGGGCTAGCAATGTTTTCTTCTGTGTGCATGTGGGAGTGTGTATGTCTCTGCCCTCTCTCCTCTCCCCCCTCTGAGTCCTTCACTGTTACAGAGCCAGTGATTTGATTTCGTGCTCTGCTGTTTTCCTTCACTGACTGTTTGTGTTACAGAGAGGGCGGGGCAGACACTCATGGGGAAACCGGATATCTCTCCCCCTTCACACTTCCGTCTGGAGGCTTCATAGAACGTTGGTGTTGCCTTTTATATAGAGAGATTATAAATAATTAAAATCCCTCCTGGATCCAGGTCTACATTCCAAAATATTTCTCTTTCTTATAGAAATCAATAAGATTACTAGAACTACAAGTAAGTATTGCACATAAACAGTAAGTCTTGCATAAATATTCCTGTTAAAAGTTTACTTAATAATTCCAATTTTATTTTCTTCTATAGGAATTACTTTTAAGGTAAGTAGTATTCAGTAATGATATCACAGATCAATTGTATTATCAATAAGTAATTAAACGAATTTAACTTTTTCTTTGGTCAGGTCCTCGGTTCCTTAAGGTAAGTATGAGCAAATAATGTAAATGTACAATGTCTCTCTCTCTCAGTTTCTCAGTCTTGCTGAATTAATTTTTCTTCTGTACTTTACTTAAATTCCAGCTTTCTTGACTTTTGGAAAATGTCATCTGTCTTGGTTGTCTTGGTCTTGATTTTCCCCCTAAACTTATTCTATCTTCCTGCAGTGTGTGTCTAAAAGTAAGCCTGCCTGTCACAGGAGCCTGGACTGGATATTCTAATTTAAATAAAATAAATTAAAATTTGTTCCCTGATACTAATTTCCTGACTTATCCTAATACACTTTTAAATTCTAAATCTGCCTATGGAGAGAGCAGGCCCTCTTCCAGGAATTTGCTGAATTCTTGACGCTCACAAGTGCTCATATCACTCACACACACAGCCACTCTGGATTCACACAGCATTAAGAGGTTTTGTTTAAATGAACTCTTTTCTTTACTTTTCTAAAATCAGAAAATTTAATTATCTATCTAGTTCAGACTTCAGATATTAATGTATTGGTTTTCCAAAAACAGAGAGTGGGGTTAAATGGGCAGTATTCACAATGGAGAAGGGTAGTTAGTGGGGTTCCTCAGGGGTCTGTGCTAGGACCGCTGCTTTTTAATATATTTATAAATGATTTAGAGATGGGAGTAACTAGCGAGGTAATTAAATTTGCTGATGACACAAAGTTATTCAAAGTTGTTAAATCGCGACAGGATTGTGAAAACTTACAAGAGGACCTTACGAAACTGGGAGACTGGGCGGCTAAATGGCAGATGACGTTTAATGTGAGCAAGTGCAAGATGATGCATGTGGGAAAAAAGAACCCGAATTATTGCTACGTCATGCAAGGTTCCACGTTAGGAGTTACGGACCAAGAAAGGGATCTGGATGTCGTCGTCGATAACACACTGAAACCTTCTGCTGAGTGTGCTGCTGCGGCTAGGAAAGCGAATAGAATGTTGGGTATTATTAGGAAAGGTATGGAAAACAGGTGTGAGGATGTTATAATGCCGTTTTATCGCTCCATGGTGCGACCGCACCTTGAGTATTGTGTTCAATTCTGGTCGCCGCATCTCAAGAAAGATATAGTAGAATTGGAAAAGGTGCAGCGAAGGGCGACTAAAATGATAGCGGGGATGGGACGACTTCCCTATGAAGAAAGACTAAGGAGGCTAGGGCTATTCAGCTTGGAGAAGAGATGGCTGAGGGGAGACATGATAGAGGTATATAAAATAATGAGTGGAGTGGAACAGGTGGATGTGAAGTGTCTGTTCACGCTTTCCAAAAATACTAGGACTAGGGGGCATGCGATTAAACTACAGTGTAGTAAATTTAAAACAAATCGGAGAAAAGTTTTCTTCACCCAACGTGTAATTAAAGTCTGGAATTCATTGCCGGAAAATATGGTGAAGGCGGTTAGCTTAGCAGAGTTTAAAAAGAGGTTGGACGGTTTCCTAAAGGACAAGTCCATAAACCGCTTCTAAATGGACTTGGAAAAAATCCAAAATCCCAGGAATAACATGTATAGAATGTTTGTATGTTTGGGAAGCTTGCCAGGTGCCCTTGGCCTGGATTGGCCGCTGTCGTGGACAAGATGCTGGGCTCGATGGACCCTTGGTCTTTTCCCAGTATGGCATTACTTATGTACTTATGTACTTTTTAAACAGGTTTATATCTGAAAAGAGAATTTTCAGGAATGATATCATATCAATTTCTATTTTAACTACTTCAACCCACTTACAGGTATTCAATGCTTTCCAGCACTTTTCAGAACAAAATATACTTTTCAAATAGTATTCTAACTATTTTTAACATTAACTACTATCAGTTGTTTCAAAATAAACCTGAGAAGCACAAGCTAAAACTCTTGAATTCAGCGCAAACCTCTGTATAATCTCAGAACTCTGTTAAACTATTCCCAAGCACACTTTTATAATTTTACTCAAACTTTTCCATTTATTCCTTCCTTTCAAACCTCTCACTCAGACACATCAGATGCAGGTCTTCTCTCACCAACTGTCACTGGTTAGGTCCCTAACTAGAGCAGTGCAGCCAATCAGGAAGCTCCTTTTCAGAACCATACTGACATTCTATTGTACATTTTAGGTTAAAAACACTATATAAAACCTTCATTTGGGGATTTTAATTGCATAACACAGATCAGAGCAATGCCCTAATGTTTATTCTATAAAACATTTCATTAAAATTGACCCCCAAATACTCAAACTGGAACTGCATAAAATCTAAGCTTTTCATAACAAGCAAGTATAGGCTTCCAGGACCTAAATTCTAGCATTAAAACTCATGCAAACACTTTTAAAATGTATTTTTATACTTTTTAGATTTCCAGGTGTCAGTGCAGGTCTCCTGTAACTGTACTGCACCTGCGCCAAAATTTGCGCCGTTTTGGATTACAGCAACCAAGAACGCCTCCAATAACCCCCCTCCATTTCCCAGCAGTCTCTGGGCCAAGTTTAAATAATATCCGCCACTGGTTTGTGCCTCGCGCATGCGCAATTACGCACAACCTCCGATTTCGGCCGCCATCTTATTTTTTATAATTTGACCCTTCCACAGGTCACAACAAGCCCCCTTTTAATATTTTTAATGAAACATTGGTGGTGCAGTGGTCCCCAATGCTCCATTTCAACACCGGAGCCATTGGACTCAAACGGTGCACTGTGCATGCGCCGCCGACGTTACTGATGATGTCAGTGAGTCTTTTGACTTCGTACCCTCACTTTCAGCGTTCCCCAGGCTCCTACAAGCCTCAGGGAGCCTGGGGCTTTTCCCATTTTCCATCTCCGGCTTCCCTCTTCACCAGGGGCAATCCGGAATGACATGGTTCGCGCTGGATGCGCGATTCCGCGACTGACACCCCCCTGACCACCTGGAGCCTCCCCACAGCTCCCAGGGGCCAGGTAAATAAATATTTAAATTGTATATACTGGTTACATTAAACTGGAAAAGAGAACTGTACAGCGCTGCGTAACCCTAGTAGCGCTTTAGAAATGTTCAGTAGTAGTCGTAGTAGTAGTAGTAAAGTCTTCTGTAACAGCTTTAAAACACAAAACAATCGCCATCTGCTGACCAATTAGGAGAAATACAATTCAGGCTTAGAAACCCACTATTTTGTCACAATGTGGCAACAAAGAGTCTTGTCTGCTAATCAGACTCCTACCATCTTCAACGTCTTTCTATCTGTCACGTGCCCAGTTACTCAAGTATCTTACTGTTGCTGCAACAGATTCATCCATTGTTCCTGGCATCATTTTCAACACTTAATTGACACTTATTTGCCTGTTATATATATGTATGTATGTATATATGTATTATATATATATATGTATGTATGAAAGGCAATCAAATTATTTTCCTAGTTTTATGATTGACTTTTATGGAACTATGGGGCTCGTTTTTGAAACAGAAAAATGTCCAAAAAATTACACAAAAGGCAGTTGGACATATTTCTCGGCAAAATACATCCAAAGTGTATAATCAAACAAACAAAAAAGTTCTAAACTGCAAGCATGTCTAGATCAGAACGTCTCCAGAAGGCACATTCGGGGGTCGTGATGTGAGCATGTCTTGGCCAGTCTTATGGAATGAACATCTCCAGCCCATAATGGATTACAAAATGATTTCCTGCTGGCGGGAACAAAAACGTCCCTAATTAGACCTGCTTTAAAAGCGGTTAGGGTAAGCGCCAGCTTGGCTTTTGACCCCTTTGCGATTTTGTGTAGTTGGAGAGTGGAGAGCCAGGAGCATTGGTTATTGAGAAACAGTTGTTGACGGCTGTGTTATCGTTTGTTTGCCCAAATCTGAACCTTGTCACCCTTACATTCTCTGTGTCTCACCTCCTCAGCCACAACCACCCCCCTTCCTCTGTATCCTGCCTCCTTCCCCCCTCCCTCAGTTTCCCCCAGCCCACAAACCTCCCATTATACCCCCTTACTTGTTTAGCTTCTGTCTATCCTAGGGCTCTTCAGCTTGGAGAAAAGGCGGCTGAGGGGAGATATGATAGAGGGAGTTGAATGGGTAGATGTGAAGCGTCTGTTTACGCTTTCCAAAAATACTAGGACTAGGGGGCATGCGATGAAGCTACAATGTAGTAAATTTTAAAACGAATGGGAGAAAATATTTCTTCACTCAACGTGTAATTAAACTCTGGAATTTGTTGCCAGAGAATGTGGTAAAGGCGGTTAGCTTAGCGGGGTTTAAAATGGTCTGGACAGCTTCCTAAAGGAAATAGACCATTATTTAATTGACTTGGGGAAAATCCACTGCTTGTTTCTGGGATAAGCATCATAAAATGTATTGAACTTTTTTGGGATCTTGCCATGTATTTGTGACCTGGATTGGTCACTGTTGGAAACAGGATGCTGGGCTTGACGGACCTGTGGTCTTTCCCAGTATGGCAATACTTATGTACTTATTGCTTTGTTTGTCCTGTGTACTTCTGCTGTGTGTGTGTGAGGACTGTTGGTTGCTACTGGAACAGTGAATGTTAATGGGTGTGGCACAAGTGTTTGCTGTTGGTGAGAGAGTGTTTGCTGTTGCTGCTGTGTGTGACTGCTTTGTTTGTGAGTGGTGGGAGAGTGAGTGTTTGCTTCTGCTGTGTGTAAGGACTGTGTGCTGGCGATGGGAGACTGAGTGCTGGCTGGTGCTTGTTGGTTCTGGGTTTCACTAGGTATGTAGAGGTGTGCACAGTAGTGTGTCTGGGGTTAGGTGGGATATTGATTCACTGAATGCACTGGTGGCTGACATGGTGGAGGAGGAGGAGAGTTTGGAGGGTAGGCCCTGCAGGAGATACCCACATGTTTTCTGGCCCCATACCCATTTCCTGGACCTTACTGACCAGCAGTGTGTCAATAGGTACCACTTTGACATGGCTGCTATCCAGCACCTGTGTGACCAGCTCCAACCCCTCCTGCATTCCAGCACCCGTAGGAACAATCCCATCCCTGTCCATCTGAAGTTCACCACCTGCCTTGCTTTTCTGGCCACTGGTGGCTTCCAGTCTGTCCTAGCTGTGAATGCGGGTCTGACCTAGCATGTCATTTCAAACTGCCTCACCCAGTTCCTTGATGCCTTCCTTCCCCGCTACCCCCCAGGCCCTGCAAAGCAACATGGGTCAGTTCTACAGCATAGCTCGCTTCCTCTCGGTCACAGGCGTCAACGACTGCATACACATCACACTCAGACCACCCTGGGCACGAGAGACCACCTATAAGAATAGAAAAGCATTCCATTCTATGTGAATATGCAAGTTGTGTGTGACACCCAAGGGAAGACTGTGGACGTGTGTGCCCAATACCCAGGTTCCACCCATGATGCCTACATACTAGAGCATTCTGGAATCTACCACAGGTTTGACTGAGATTGACCAGCAGCTGGCTCCTAGGTAAGTGCAACAGGGATCGTCCTACCCCATACCCCCTCCTTCCACAAACCCCAGCACTCCCTCCCTCCCTCCACATGACTCCACAACCCACAATCCCCACCCCCCAATGTACCTAGACTAGCCAATACACACCCATGTCTCTCATTCTGCTTCTCCCCACAGGTGACAGAGAATACCCACAACGGACTTGGCTCATGACCCCATTACTACATCCCCCAAACTGCGGCAGAGGAGGACTACAACAACAGACATCGGACCACACGTGACATCATAGGGTTCACCTTTGGCCAGCTAAAGAATCGGTCCGGAGGAGAGCTCCTCTGTAGCCTAGAAAAGGTTGCCAAGATCTTCATGGCCTGCTGCATGCTTCATAACCTGGCCCATCGCAGAGGTCATATGGGAATTGTGGGCACACTCTCAGGAGGGTAGCTGCATTCTTAGCCCTTGATCTGGGACAGAGGGGTTATAGGGGTGCTCTGTTTGTGATACTTACATGGGTCCTGGAGATGCTGCCACAAGCACCGGATCAGTGCTGGTTTGTCCCTCCGAACATGCCGGTACCAACGCCTCAGGGACTCCAGCTCCCGGTGGATGCCATACCACCTGTAAAACACAAGTTTGTAGACCAGGGTTCAGGTGATAGGCCTTCTTGCCTTCACATACATTATTGTTTTTGAAACCAAGTTATGCAATGCTCCTCACATAGGCTGTGATAGATGGCAACAGGCAGATTTGGGGGGGGGGGGGGGGAATCAAGCACAGATGATATGTGAGCTGAAGTGGACATAGGGACAGAGAGTGGCATGGCGGCCTTTCTGTGCAGCATGTGCAGTATTTCAGGGATGTGGGAATGGGCAGCAGGGTACAGCTGGTGTTCCTTTGGGCATCTGCATGTACTTTAGTGAGCTGCCAATGTTCTCATCACTATGTAGGTGAGACCAGGGAAAGGGTGCGGGTCTGTGCGGTCCCTCATAGCTCTGCATAGGTGGTAGAAGGGGTGGTCCCCATACTTTCTGGGCATTGGATGTAGTGTTCATTCAGATTTCAGCATTTTGTTTTACAACCATGTTTACTCTTGAATGAGGAACTACAGTAAGACATTGGATTGATGAGGGAGCTATTACATGTACTGCAACAGGAAAGGGACCTCAGTGCATGTACCCTGCCCATGTCTAGTGATTGTACTTGAACGGTGCTGTGATCTGGGGGTGCAATACTGGACACTTACATTGCCAGGGTGTCTCTGATGTGTCTCCAGGCTCTTATGGAGACATTTCTAGGAGGTAGGTAGTGGTGACTTTTGCAAAGATGCCTCCTCTGCCTTTTCACAGGAGTATCGTGAGCTGGGTTTCCTTGGGGGGATTAGCTTGATTCTTGCCTGATAGACGTCCTTGAACAGCAATGGACATTCCTCCATGTGCAAAGCTCTATATAGATGTGTTGCATGTGGAGGAAACGTCTTGCTGTGGCCGTGGGGACCTCTAGTGGGAGTGGACATTCTATACTGTGTATTTTTGAACAGCGGGGATGTTTTTCGCTGCTGCTTAGAGGCGTATTATTTCCATACGTCTATCTATGGGGCTAGAAATGACAAAGCCTCTTTGGGAGGAGGAGAAGAAAAAAGTACAAGTCACTTCCCTTATCATAGTGAAAGTGTTTTTTGACAGACACTTAAACAAGCCTATCCCTGCCTCACTTGTAAAAAGTACAAGCCACTTCCCTTATCATAGTGAAAGTATTTTTTGACAGACACTTAAACAAGCCTATCCCTGCCTCACTTGTGCTGAATCCATGGCTGACCTCACTTGTGCTAAATCCCTTGGCTGATGATGTCAGCAGCAGCTCAGCAGGAAACAATACATGATCACTCGAGCATTATTTTATCTCTGAGATTGAGGCAAAGTTGATAAAAAAAAGTGCTAGCTTCAGAAAGTGACTTAACTGAAGTCTAAAAGGTGGTAAAGAGAGAAGGCATACAAGGAGAACATAGGGATGTAAGGGAGAGACGGGCAGCACTGTTTTGTCTCTGTGAGAAAAATGAGCTTCAAAAATCTCCAGGCTTAGTGGCTCTATTAGCAAGCGACCTTCAATAGTCGGAGAGAAATAGCAAAGTCGAGTCACTGAGAGAGAGACAAAATACTGTGTCACTTTTTTAGGTTCATTGCTTCTAGAGCAAATGCATACTATATAGTGAAGTGAGAAAGAAATGAACCCATACAGTAGGAATGGGCAGATAACGGGCATCCATACACACAAATATATTCTGATTCAGTGATCACAAATCTATCATTGCAATAGACACAAAGTAGCATCTTTAATCAACAACCATAGCACATAGATTAAAATCTAGAGAGAAAATGCACAGAGACAGAATGACCTCCTCCTCACCAAAGAATGTGGTTCACTAGAAGGGACTAAACTGTTAGCAGTAGTAAAGCACTACCAGAGATACCGATAAGAGAGAGAAAACAGAGTGCAAAAAGGCCTCTGCTTCAGGGGATTTGGACGTCTGTCAGCCAGAAAAACAGAATTCTTTTTAATACACACCTGTAAGAGAGGAGGGTTGGCTCTGCCAGATTTAGATCTAGCATGTTACCTCTGAAAGATCAATGATTGGCTAAAAGGTACAACTAATGAAAGGACAAAAATTCAACTGTTCATCGCCAGTTTTATGTTGCATTCTCAGGATATATCAGCACCCATACGACAGAGCTGATTAGGGAAAACTCTTAGAATGGTCTGGGAATGGCTATGTAAGAACAAACATACACTATGGAATTACTTTCTTTCTAGGGTAGTGTTAACGTTATGGCTAGTAAAACCTGTAGAGAATGGAAAAAGAAGGGTTTGGAGAGGTGTAATGCATGATGAAGGGAAAGTATTTCCCTATGTAGTGCTGTTATGATCATAGACTCTTAGGCAGACAGATGACTTTATTCATCTGCAAACAAAACATTATATCCATTCCCTTCTGATACAGAATATTACAGAGGAAATGACAGAACATGTGGAAGAAACATTTTGCTAGCAAAGGAGCGAGGGCCTAGCATCTCTCTTTATGATAAAACCCCCACTTAATTTGACTGTATATGCAACAGAAATTACTACATGGGTGTAGAAATTACGATGGATAAGTTGAAAGAGCTTGTCTTATTCCTCCGGTAGCAGTGGTTAATGCTAGTCGTAAAGAGCAGCGCTACCCTTTCTGGCTTACATATCTCCAAACAGGACTTTGAAGATGAGAATCACCTAAAGAAGGTTTCTGTGTAAAATACGGGGGGAAGAGAGAGCTACTTTGGGGTGATAGTATCTGAGGATCTGAATGTGACAAAACAGTGTGACAAGGCGGTGGCTGTAGCCAGAAGGTCACTAGGCTGTATATAGAGAGAGGTGTGACCAGCAGAAGAAAGGAGGTGTTGATGCCCCTCTAAAAGTCGTTGGTGAGGCCCCACCTGGAGTATTGTGTTCAGTTTTGGAGGCTGTATCTTGCTAAGGATGTAAGAAGAATTGAAACGGTGCAAAGAAAAGCTACAAAAAATGGTATGGGTTTTGTGTTACAAGACGTATGAGGAGAGACTTGCTGACTCAGAGAAAAGATTGCAAATTAATACTGTCAAGTACTGAGCATGATGTAAATAGGAACAACAAACATAGTTTGAAATGTCTATATGCGAATGCCAGGAGCCTAAGAAATACGATGGAAGAGTTAGAATATATTGCACTAAATGAAAAATTAGATATACTAGGCATCTCTGAGACCTGGTGGAAGGAGGATAACCAGTGGGACAATGTCATACCGGGGTACAAATTATTTCGTAGTGATAGGGTGGATCGAATTGGTGGAGGGGTAGCATTGCATATTAACGAGAGCCTTGAATCAAATAGATCTTAGAATAACTGTGGATTGAAATTCCATGTGTAAAGGGGAAAAGGATAGTGATAGGAGTGTACTACCGTCCGCCTGGCCAGGATGAACAGATGGATGCAGAAATGTTAAAGGAAATTAGGGACACAAACAAACTGGGCAACACAATAATAATGGGTGATTTCAATTACCCCGATATTGACTGGGTAAATGTAACATCGGGACATGCTAGGGAGGTAAATTTCCTTGATGAAATCAAGGACAGCTCCTTTATGGAGCAGCTGGTACAGGAGCCAACGAGAGAAGGAACAATTCTAGACCCAGTCCTTAGTGGAGCGCATGATCTGGTGCGGGAGGTAATGGTGCTGGGGCCGCTTGATAACAGTCATCATAATATGATCGGATTTGATATTAGCTTTGAAGTAAGTATACATAGGAAATCAAATACGTTAGCATTTAACTTTAAAAAAGGAGACTATGATAAAATGAGAAGAATGGTGAAAAGAAAACAGACAAATTGCTCAGACAAATGGTCATGGAACCCACGAGGGAGGGAGCGACGCTGGATCTGGTGCTCACAAATGTGGATAGCGTGTCAAATGTCCAAGTGGGTGCCCACCTGGGCGGCAGTGACCATCAAACGGTTTGGTTTGATATGACGGCTGAAGAGGAGGGTTGCCACTCAAAACTCAAAGTCCTGGATTTCAAGCGTGCTGACTTTAGTAAAATGGGGGAATACCTAAGGAGGGAGCTGATGGGCTGGGAGGACGTACGAGAAGTGGAAGGACAGTGGTCCAGGCTGAAAGAAGCTATAAATAGGGCCACAAACCTTTATGTAAGGAAAGTAAATAAAAGCAAGAGAAAAAGGAAACCGCTATGGTTCTCCAAGAAAGTGGCTGAGAAAATAAAGGCTAAAGAGTTCGCATTCCAGAAATACAAAAAAACTCAAGACGAGGAACACGGGGAGGAATACCGGAGGAAACTGAAAGAAGCCAAGAGAGAGGTACGTCTGGCGAAAGCGCAAGCGGAAGAACAAATGGCTAGAAAGGTAAGGAGGGGTGACAAAAATTTCTTCAGGTATATTAGTGAAAGGAGAGTGACTAAAAAGGGAATTGTGAGACTAAAAGATACTGCAAACCGCTATGTAGATAATGATGAAGAAAAGGCAAATTTGCTAAATAGATACTTTTGTTCTGTTTTTACTGAAGAGAATCCGGGAGAAGGACCACGATGGACTGGCAAAAGTTCATTTGAGAATGGAGTGGATATAGCGCCGTTCACAGAAGAGAGTGTGTATCAACAACTAGAAAAACTAAAGGTGGACAAAGCCATGGGACCGGACGGGATCCACCCCAGGATATTGAGGGAGCTCAGAGAGGTTCTGGCGGGTCCTCTTAAAGATTTGTTTAATAAATCCTTAGAAATGGGAGAGGTTCCGAGGGATTGGAGAACGGCGGAGGTGGTCCCTCTTCACAAAAGTGGTGATAGGGAAGATGCTGGAAACTACAGGCCGGTAAGCCTCACTTCGATTATTGGAAAAGTAATGGAAGTGATGCTGAAGGAAAGGATAGTGAATTTCCTGGAAGAAAATGAGTTGCAAGATCCGAGACAACATGGTTTTACCAAAGGGAAATCGTGCCAAACGAATCTCATTGAATTCTTTGATTGGGTGACCGGAGAATTGAACCGTGGACGTGCTATAGACGTAATCTACTTAGATTTCAGCAAGGCTTTTGACACGGTTCCCCACAGGAGGCTCTTAAATAAACTGGATGGGCTGAAGATAGGACCCAAAGTGGTGAACTGGATTAGGAACTGGTTGACGGATAGGCGCCAGAGGGTGGTGGTGAATGGAGTTCGCTCGGAGGAGGGAAAGGTGAGTAGTGGAGTGCCTCAGGGATCGGTGCTGGGGCCGATTCTGTTCAATATATTTGTGAGTGACATTGCCGAAGGGTTAGAAGGTAATGTTTGCCTATTTGCGGATGATACTAAGATTTGTAACACAGTGGACACCCCGGAGGGAGTGGAAAACATGAAAAAGGATCTGAAAAAGCTAGAAGAATGGTCTAAGGTTTGGCAATTAAAATTCAATGCGAAGAAATGCAAAGTGATGCACTTAGGGAGTAGAAATCCAAGAGAGGCGTATGTGTTAGGCGGTGAGAGTCTGCTAGGTATAGATGGGGGAGAGGGATCTTGGGGTGATAGTAACTGAGGATCTGAAGGCGATGAAACAGTGTGACAAGGCGGTGGCCGTAGCTAGAAGGTTACTAGGCTGTATAGAGAGAGGTGTGACCAGCAGAAGAAAAGAGGTGTTGATGCCCCTGCACAAGTCGTTGGTGAGGCCCCACCTGGAGTATTGTGTTCAGTTTTGGAGGCCGTATCTTGCTAAGGATGTAAAAAGAATTGAAGCGGTGCAAAGAAAAGCTACGAGGATGGTATGGGATTTGCGTTACAAGACGTATGAGGAGAGACTTGCGGACCTGAACATGTATACCCTGGAGGAAAGGAGGAACAGGGGTGATATGATACAGACGTTCAAATATTTGAAAGGTATTAATCCGCAAACAAACCTTTTCCAGAGATGGGAAGGCGGTAGAACGAGAGGGCATGAAATGAGATTGAAGGGGGGCAGACTCAAGAAAAATGTCAGGAAGTATTTTTTCACGGAGAGAGTAGTGGATGCTTGGAATGCCCTCCCACGGGAGGTGGTGGAGATGAAAACGGTAACGGAATTCAAACATGCGTGGGATAAACATAAAGGAATCCTGTGCAGAAGAAAGGGATCCTCAGGAGCTTAGCCTAGAATGGGTGGCAGAGCTGGTGGTTGGGAGGCGGGGCTAGTGTGGGCAGACATATACGGTCTGTGCCGGGGCTGGTGGTTGGGAGGCGGGGATAGTGCTGGTCAGACTTATAAGGTCTGTGCCAGAGCCGGTGCTGGGCAGACTTATACGGTCTGTGCCAGAGCTGGTGGTTGGGAGGCGGGGTAGGTGGTTGGGAGGCGGGGATAGGGCTGGTCAGACTTATACGGTCTGTGCACTGAAGAGGACAGTACAAATAAAAAAGTAGCACATATGAATTATCTTCTTGGGCAGACTGGATGGACCGTGCAGGTCTTTTTCTGCTGTCATCTACTATGTTACTATGTAAAACTTAGAGGAGTGACTGCGAGGGTCAAAAATTTACATCAGGCGTGGATGCTGTTCAAAAACAGCATCCTAGAAGCCCAGGCCAAATATATTCCTCGTATTAAAAAAAGAGGATGGAAGACCAAATGACAGCCGGCATGGTTAAAAAGTGAGGTGACGGAAGCTATTAGAGCTAAAAGAAAATCCTTCAGAAAATGGAAGAAGGAACCGATTGAAAATAATAAATGGCATAAGGAATGTCAAGTCAAATGCAAAGCGCTGATAAGGAAGGCAAAGAAGGACTTCGAAAAAAAATTGCGTTGGAGGCAAAAACACATAGTAAACATTTTTTTAGGTATATTAAAAGCAGGAAGCCGGCAAAAGAATTGGTTGGACTGCTAGATGACCGAGGAGTAAAAAGGGCGAACAGGGAAGACAAAGCCATAGCGAAGAGATTAAATGAATTATTTGTTTCGGTCTTCACCGAGGAAGATTTAGGAGTGATACCAGTGCCGATAATGGTATTCGAAGCTGACGAGTCGGAGAAACTTAATGAATTCTCTGTAAACCTGGAGGATGTAATGGGACAGTTCTACAAACTGGGAAGGTGGTAGAACTAGAGGACATGAAATGAGATTGAAGGTGGGGCAGACTCAAGAAAAATGTCAGGAAGTATTTTTTCATGGAGAGAGTGGTGGTTACTTGGAATGCCCTCCCGCGGGAGGTGGTGGAGATGAAAACGGTAATGGAATTCAGAAATGCGTGGGATAAACATAAAGGAATCCTGTTCAGAAGGGATGGATCCTCAGAAGTTTAGCAGAGATTGGGTGGCAGCACCGGTGGTTGGGAGGCGGGGCTAGTACTGGGCAGACTTCTACGGTCTGTGCCCTAAAATGGCAGATACAAATCAAGGTCAGGTATACATATAAAGTAGCACATATGAGTTTACGTTGTTGGGCAGACTGGATGGACCGTACAGGTCTTTTTCTGCTATCACCTACTATGTTATGTTATGTTACTATTTTTATATCTCTTTTGAAGGCTGTTGTTAATGAGTTAGACAGTTATTTAAGTTTGAGTGATGCAGACGATGTTTTGATTTTTTTGGAAAAACAAACAAAATCGCTGAGAGGACATTTTCTATTGCAGGAAGGACTGGAAGACAGGAGAGCTAGACTGAATCATGAAATTGTTGATGACTTATTCATCCACAGATTAAAAAATCATAACAGTACTTCATAGGGCATATTTCTTCTCTGCTATGGCATACAGAGTAGGTTGTATTTTGTCCCCCTGAACATTTTAACAGAGTGGATTAGAGTTTCTTGAGGTAGTAGAAGTCAGATATTGGGGTTGGAAGGGTAGAGGGCAGGGTGTGTTGGGGTTTATTTCAGTTGTTATTGTTTTCTGTTTGTGATTTATAAACAGTTGTACATAATATTGTTCGCTTTTATACTGTAATAAACAGATTTAAATATAAGCTCATAAATATTTGAAGTTTGTGCAGATGAGGACAGAGCCCGTGGGGAGAGGATGGGACAGGGACAAGCTTGTCATTATCTACTATAGATGTAGTCTTACGTCAGGACAATGGAAGATATTTATTTAATCTAATCTGATGGAAAGATGGAATGCCAAGCAATAATTTATCTGATGATCTCAGCACATGAGTTGGCCTATAAATTCTTAAGGAGTTAGCTATGTGTTTATCTTGTTTGGCAGAGTGGATGGACTATATAGGGAGGAGTAGCCTAGTGGTTAGTGCAACGGACTTTGATTCTTGGGAACTGGGTTCAATTCCCACTGCAGCTCCTTGTGACTCTGGGCAAGTCACCTAACCCTCCATTGCCCCTGGTACAAAGTAAGTACCTGTATATATGTAAACCACTTTGAATGTAGTTGCAAAATACCACAGAAAGGCGGTATATCAAGTCCCAGTTCCCGTTCCCTATTTGAGGTTCTACATGGAATGTTGAAACTATTTGTAGATTCTACATGGAATGTTGCTACTATTGGAGATTCTAGATGGAATGTTGCTACTATTTGAGATTCTACATAGAATGTTGCTATTCCACGAGCAACATTCCATGTAGAAGCCTGCCCTTGCAGATCAGCAACGCAGCCGCGCAGCCTTCTGTTTCTGTGAGTCTGACGTCCTGCACGTATGTGCAGGACGTCAGACTCACAGAAACAGAAGCCTGCATGGCCGCGTTGCTGATCTGCAAGGGCAGGCTTCTACATGGACTGTTGCTAGTGGAGGAGTAGCCTAGTGGTTAGTGCAGTGGACTCTGATTCTGGGAACTGGGTTAGATTCCCACTGCAGCTCCTTGTGACTCTGGGAAAGTCACTTAACCCTCCCATTGCCCCTGGTACAAAATAAGTACCTGAATATATGTAAACCGCTTTGAATGTCGTTGCAAAATACCACAGAAAGGCAGTATATCGAGTCCCATTTCCCTTTATCTGCCATCATCTACTGTGTTACTTCGGGCAGCTTCAGTAGGCAGTCATTTTTTATTTGCTGTTTGACACATCACCTCATAAGATTAGTATTGACTCTGTCGCTGAACGATGCTCACATTTTCCCCCAGGACTTCGTTCCCCTGACAAACAAGCCAAAATCTGGAATACAATTTTGTAGGATGCTCTGTATCAAGGGTTCTTCTTAAAAGACCCCAGCTCCACGTGCATACCCTTGATATCGTGTAGGATTCCTTATCATTAAGCAGCAAGCTCGGAGACTCTGGTGTAAACAAAGAGCTGTTTATACTTTGGCGTTTCAACAATGTGCTGCCTTTTATCTTGAAGTAAAAAAGGCTACGTCTAAATTATTAATTTGTTTTAAAGGATTCTTAAGAAATAGGCGATATCAAGTTCTCAAAATGGATTTTCCTCTTCTTTTTGGAAACCCCATATGGTGTCCCTCAGGGGTTACCTATTCTCTTTTTTATAATATTTATATGAGTTCATGAGGTTTGGTTACTCTAGAATTGGGAGAAACAATGTATTCTTATGCTGATGCATTTTTCTTTTAATTCCTGTTAGTAGTAACTTGGCAGCTTCTTTTGCTGCTATTACTAATGCGATTGATGAGATTAGAAAGTGGTCAGTTTACCACCTCTGATAAAACTAAGCTAATGCGGTTTGGTTCTAATCAAGTATCTATTCCAGTGTTGGTACTTATTAAAGATGGAACATCCATAAGTTTTCCATAATATTAGGGGTATATACTTGGTGCTTCTCTCAGTATGGAACCACAAGTCAATGCAGTGTTGGTGGAGGTGCACTTATGAAGGCCTTATGCAGTCCCAGTGCTGGAAATATTTAATATAAAGAACTAATATTAGTTCTTTATATTAAACTAGTAAAAAAAGGCCCGTTTCTGACACAAATGAAACGGGCGCTAGCAAGGTTTTCTTCGGAGTGTGTATGTTTGAGAGAGTGTGTGTGAGAGTGACTGTGTGTGAGAGAGAGAGAGAGAGTGAATCTGCGAATGTGTGTGTGTGACAGAGAGAGTGAGACTGGGTGCGAGTGTGTCTGTGAGAGAGAGTGTGTGTGCCTGGGGCCCCTCCCTCTCACCCAGTTCCAGTGTCCCCCTTCCTCCGTGTTCAAGGGTCGTCGACCCCCCTCCCTACCTCCGACTTCCAGGGTCGTCCCCCCGTTTTTTTTTTTTAAAGTTTTTGTACAGGTGGTGCATTCCCCCCTCCTCCCCTCTCGTCCCCTCCTCCAAGTTCCAAACCCCCCTCCCTCCCTCCCTCCCCCCCAGTTCCAGACCCCCCTCCCTCCCCCCCTCCGAATTCCAGACCCCCTCCAAGTTCCAGACCCCTCCCGCGCTCCGAGTTCCAGACCCCACCTCCCTGCCTCCCTCCGATTTGCAGACCCCCACTCCCTCTCTCCGAGTTCCAGACCCCACCTCCCTGCCCCTTCCTACAATTTGCAGACCCCCCTTCCTCCGATTTCCTGACCCCTTCTCGGAGTTCCTGACCCCTGGACCCCTCTGCTGCGACCCTCTCGAGCCCCCCTTCCCGCTGCCAACCCTCCGGGCTTCATAGCCCACCTGTGAAGAAAGTTACGGACACAGGCAGGCAGACGCATAGAACGTTGGAGGTGAGAATTATTATAAAGGACGTGTCATAATGGGCCTATTGACATCAGCTAGGGCTTCGGAGCCCATCTGTGAAGAAAGTTACGGACACAGGCAGGCAGACGCATAGAATGTTAGAGGTGAGAATTATTATATAGGATATTACCAGCACTGGGACTACATAAGGCCTTCATAAGTGCACCTCCACCAACAGCAGTGACTGATAGGTTGTGCACGCCTTCCAGCAGATGGAGACTGAGAACTCTGACTCTCGTGAGAGCCAATAAGAGCCCTGGCTAGCTAGAGTTAGATCCAGTATTCTCAGTCTCCAGCAGTTAGAAGGTGGTGAGCCCTTCAGTCTCCTACTATTTCTTCTTCCTAATCTTTCCTAGCTTAAAAAAAAAGAGGATCGTCCAAGGTCCGCTGGTCGCGGTTTTCTTTCCAGTCAGGGTTGTGGCAGAGATTTTCATCGGTTCAGATCAGGCAGGGTAGCTACTGCTCAGAAGTCTCGATTCTTTCAGAGGTTCCAGTCTTTTTGTTGTACCTGGTGGGGAAGTAGGAGAGTGGGAAGTAGACTATAAAGATGAGTGAAGAGGGTTTAAGTGACTTTACTGAGATTTACAGGGTCCAAAACAGTTCCTCTGAGGGTTTAAATATTTGTTTATTAAAGCTGGTGAAATTCTTTATGCTGGAAATTTGTGTAAATCTTGAACTTGAGGTAATCAAACACTAAATAATTTTGGGAAACCTAATGCAGTTTTCTTATCCCAGGAACAGGCTCTCCTACCATCATCCCTGACATTATATCCCACGTTGAACAAGGGGAAGAGCTGTACATCAGGGATGAGCGAGGATCAGAGGAACGAGAAACTGGGAAAAGCATCTTCTCAGGTGAGTGCGGTAATAAAAGGGACTATGGCAGTGGTTCCCAAACCTGGTCCTGGAGGCATCCCAGCCAGTCAGGTTTTGCATGCAATGGGAGCAGTACATGCAAATTTCTCTCATGAATATTCATTGTGGAGTTGTAACCTTAATTTCCCAACCTGGTTTGGGTCTTTAGATGAAAGCAAAGATCCATTTTATGTGAAAATATCTTTTAAGTCACACAGAGTGAACATTAATTGTAAATAATATATATTTTATTCTCCACCAATTACATATAAGGTAATAAGATAAGAATATGTAAGAAAAAGGGGGAATTAAATACTATATTAGTTGAATTACATTAACCTGCACTGCAAGGTTTAAAGACATGCGCACAGAACATAAAGACCATATATTTAACTTTAAAAATGTTTGTTTACAATACTGGTAATGTAATAATGTTACAAGAGAGAGAGGTAGTTTTTAAGAATCTTTCACATGGGAAATGTGCAGTCAAGATATCAAGTCTGAATTATAAATTATGCTGGATAATGGTAACTCACTTTGATGGAGGCTGCTGGTAGCTGGTGGAATTGATGAAGGAGATCCTCTCTGCTAAAGAAGTCTTTTGTTGCAAAGTTGTTGCCGGAGCCTGGAGAAAGTCTTGTCAGGGTGTGTGTAATGTCCAGCAGAGAGGCAGGAGGTAGATCCAAAGAGAGAGAGACCGGTCAGGAATCGATGAGCCAAGTGTCCAGAGGGAAGAAGCCAGCAGCAAGATAATTCAAGCCCTTTTTGTAGTAACTGGTCTCATCTATTTTTAGTAACTGGTTTCATCTATTTTTAGTCATCTGTCTGACCACCTGCGGGTCCATTGTCTGAGAGTAAGTGGACTTAGATGGGTTTTTCAGTCAGAGTCTTTGTCTGAGAATAGGTGGAGTTTCACTGTATTTTGTTAATTGTAGTATCTGGTTGCTGTCCATCTTCAGAGTTTTATTTTTTGGAGATGTGTTGATGGGCTTAGGTCTCCACCTAGCTAGTTTTTGCTATCAGTAGTTTCCAGGGGGAAAGGAGGGGAGATGAAAGCCAGACCAGTTTATCTGATTCTGTCCCAATAAGTCTTTGCAGCTGTATTTTTTTTATATATACACATTTGTATCTGATCCAGCAAAATCAATAACTCTGACAATTAAACTCATAACATGCTACATAATGAGTCACCAATAGTTTAACTATCTAATAGACCAGGGGTAGGGCTGCAGAAAATAAAGGCTAAAGGGGATGGATGTATGGTAGACCAAGACCCATTTACGGAGGACTGTGTTCGTGAGGAGCTTGCCAAACTAAAAGTAGACAGAGCGATGGGGCCTGATGGGATACACCCGAGGGTGCTTAAGGAACTCGGAGAAGTTCTGTCAGCTCCGCTGACGGACCTCTTCAATGCTTCCTTAGAAACTGGAGTGGTCCCGGTGGACTGGAGAAGGGCGGATGTGGTTCCTTTGCACAAGAGTGGAAGTAAGGAAGAGGTTGGGAATTACAGACCTGCCAGTTTGACCTTGGTGGTGAGTAAGCTAATGGAAACTCTTCTAAAGAGGAGGATTGTGACATTTCTTGAACTACATGGAATGCAGGACCCGAGGCAGCATGGCTTCACTAGTGGCAGGTCGTGTCAGATGAATCTGACTGTCTTCTTCGACTGGGTGACCAAACAGTTGGATGTGGGAGGGGCGCTTGATGTGGTATACTTGGATTTCAGCAAAGCCTTTGATAAATAAATTGAGTGCCCTCGGTGCGGGACCTAGAGTAACTGATTGGGTAAAAAATTGGTTGAATGATAGGAGACAGAGGGTGGTGGTAAATGGCGCTTACTCTGAAGAAAAGGAGGTCGTCAGTGGAGTACCGCAGGGATCGATCCTAGGGTCGGCTCTTTTTAACGTCTTTGTGAGCGATATTGCAGAAGGGCTGTCTGGTAAGGTTTGTCTCTTTGCGGATGATACTAAACTCTGCAACAGGGTGGACACCCTGGAGGGTGTTAATGACATGAGGAAGGACCTAGCGAAGCTAGAGGAATGGACCGATATTTGACAAGTAAGATTTAATCCCAAAAAATGCAGGGTCATGCACTTGAGTCACAAGAATCTGAGGGAACGGTACAGTATAGGGGGGTGTAGTGCAGTGCTTCAGTGTGCGAAGGAAGAGCGGGACTTGGGGATGATTGTGTCTGACGACCTTAAAGCTTTCAAACAGGTAGAAAAAGTGACGGTCAAAGCCAGAAGGATGCTTGGGTGCATAAAGAGAGGCATGACCAGCAGGAAAAAGGTGATAGTGCCGTTGTATAAGTCTCCGGTGAGGCCACATTTGGAGTACAGTTCTGGAGACCGCACCTACGGAAAGATATAAACAGGATGGAGTTGGTCCAGAGGGCGGCTACGAAATTAGTAAGCGGTCTTGAATGCAAAAATTATAGGGACAGGCTTATGAACCTCAACATGTATATGCTGGAAGAGAGGAAGGAGAGAGGAGACATGATAGAAACATTTAAATATCTCACGGTCATTTAAGTACAGGAAGAGAGCCTTTTTCAAATGAAGGAGAGCTCTGGAATGAGGGACATATGACAAAGTTAAGAGGGAATAGGCTTAGGAGTAACCTAAGGAAGTATTATTTCACAGAAAGGGTGGTGGAGGCGTGGAATGGCCTCCCAGTGGAGGTGGTGGAGTCAAGGACTGTTCCAGAATTTAAAAAGGCATGAGATAAGCATGTGGGATCGCTTAGGAACAGGAAGAATTAGGGGTTACAGAGGATGGGCAGACTAGATGGGTCATATGGCCTTTATCTGCTGTCATGTTTCTATGTTTCTAAATATGTTAATGAACACGGCAGCATTTTATTTTCTCTCCCCACCCCCAACTATCGCTGCATCAAACACTCTCACCTTCCCATTTATATTGAATATCGTGCTTATTAAATCTCTCTGTAACCTTAGAAACATTTCAGGAGTATAAGTTCTCTTACACTTAAAGTATATAAAAGTTTCCACCCTTCTCCACCCCTCCTGCTTGTAATCAGTATAACTGGTTGCATACTTTCCACTAGATTATCTCCTCCCACCCCCCCCCCCCCCCCACCCCCGGAGTTCTGCTTCTGTGTAAATTCCCTCTCTGGTTCTGGGAAAGATAAAACCATTTTGGCAGAAGCATCATCTTTATGACTTTGCATTACATAAGTACATAAGTATTGCCATACTGGGACAGACCAAAGGTCCATCAAGCCCAGCATCCTGTTTCCAACAGTGGCCAATCCAGGTCACAAGTACCTGGCAAGATCCCAAAAAAGTTCAATACATTTTATGCTGCTTCTTCCAGAAATAGCAGTGGATTTTCCCCAAGTCAATTTAATAATGGTCTATGGACTTCTCCTTTAGGAAGCTGTCCAAACCTTTTTTTTTTTATAATTTGTAAAAGGTCTTTCTCCGAGGACAAGTAGGCTGCTTGTTCTCACATGTGGGTGACATCCACAGCAGCCCCAGGTCCAGAAAATCTTCCTAGCAACAACGCTTGCTAGAGCCTTCGCATGCACAGATGTGCGGCCATCTTCCCGCCTGTCACGCGAGAGCCCTGCTTCAGTCTTCTTTTTTCCACGGTCAAGAGCGGCTGTTTTACGGTGGTTCTTTTGCCTCAGGAGAAAAAGAGCCTTCACTTTGCCGGCTTTTTCGCCGATTTTCTTTGTGTTCGTTCATGTGCAGCTCGCGTTTGAGCTGTTCTGTTAAAAAAAAAAAAAGTTTTTCCTTTATTTCTTAGTTTATCTCTAAGTAAGTTTCCATTCCTAAGAAGGTTGAGTCCCAGTATCGGATTCACGTGGACCCGGAGTTGATGAAGTCCCAATTGCCTCACGACTCTGCGGTTGTGGATTCCGCTCTCAAGAGAGCCAAAAGTACAAGAGATTTTGCCTCGGTGCCTCCAGGGCGAGAAGCTCGGACTTTGGACTCTTTTGGGAGGAAGGCCTACCAGTCCTGTATGCTCGTGTCCAAAATTCAGTCCTACCAGCTCTACACGAGCATCCACTTGCGGAATAATGTGAAGCAGCTGGAGAACTTGGTTGATCAGCTCCCTTCAGAGCAGGCCAAGCCTTTTCAGGAGGTGGTCAGGCAGCTGAAGGCGTGTCGTAAATTCCTGTCCAGGGGTCAGTGGCGTAGCTAGGGTAGTTGACACCCGGGGCCGGTCATTTTTTAACACCCCCCTCCAAAATCCAGTACTAGGCATACTGAGAATACAAAACATTCAGGATCTCTAGAACAATTTTACCATACCATAAGCAGTAATTTCTACGAGTCACATAAGGAAAAGGAAAGCATCTTAAACACTACAGTGAGCACTAGAACATCAATTCGCCTATTGTAAAACGTAACCAGACAGAATAGTACAGATCGTCGATCCTGCATAGTCAATGCCAACTGAAAGCCGTATCTTTTTCACAAACACAGATAAACCCTAAACCACTATAGAATAAGTAATCAAACTTTCTATTTAGACAAAAATTAAACTGAACCCCCAAGAGGCCAGACTGAGCATACAATGCAACACCACAGAAACAGAAAATAAAATACCACCATTTTATTGGACTAATACATTTAGCTTTCAGAGACCAAAACCTCCTTCCTCAGATCAGATCAGTACAGTATAGTGATTTTACAATATCCTATCCTGGCCTGAGGAAGGGGGTTTTGTTCTCCGAAAGTTAGTCAAAATATATTAAAATTAGTCCAATAAGGATTACCTTATTTCCATGTTCTATTTATTAACACAGCTAGAATACTACTTTATCCTAAAGCAAAAAAATAAAAATATATATTTTACTTGCAGTTTGTTGTCTCTGGTTTCTGCTTTCCTCATCTTCTTTTCACTGTCTTCCTTCCATCCAGCATCTGCCTTCTCTCTCTCTCCCTGCCATCCAGTGTCTGCCCTCTCTCCCTGCCCCTTCCATCTAGGATCTGCCCTCTCTCCATGTGCATCTCCTTCCTTTGTCTTTCCTTCCCTCCATCCTTGTCCAACATTTCTCCTCTCTTTTCTTTTCCATCCATGTGCATTTCCTTCCTGACTTTCCTCCCCTCCATCCATCCATGTCCAACAACTCTCCATTCTCCCTTGCCGTCTCCTCCATCCACCCATATCCTTCAAATTTCCTCTCTCCCCTGCCCCCATTCATCCATCCATATCCAGCAATTCTCCATCTATGTCCAGGAACTCTCCATTCTCTCCTGCCATCTCCTCCATCCACCCATATCCTTCAAATTTCCTCTCTCCCCTGCCCCCATTCATTCATCCATGTCCGGCAATTCTCCTCTCCTCTACCCCTCCTCCATCCATCCATATCTAGCAAATTTCCTCTCTCCCCTGCCCCCTCCATCCATCCACCAGCAATTCTCCTCTCTCCACTCCTCTCCCCTCCTCTCCAGTGATCTCTTCTCTCCCCATGCCCTCCCCTCCCATCCATGTCCAGCGATTCTCCCTGCCCTCCCTCAGCTCCCCCACAGCCCTCCTCTCCGTTCCTTCCTGCCCTCTCCTCCATCCATCCACCCACATCCAGCAATTCTCCTCCCCTGCCCTCCCCTCCAGCGATCTCTTCTCTCCCCCATGCCCTCCCCTCCAGCAACCTCTTCTCTCCCCCATGCCCTCCCCTTCTCTCCCCCATGTCCAGCAATCTGTTCTCTCCCCCTGCTCTCCCCTCCCATCCATGTCCAGCATTCTCCTCTCTCCCCTGCCCTCTCCGTTCCTTCCTTTCCGCCCATGGCAGCCCTCCTCCTCCTCCTCTCTGCCCCCCCCCCCCCGTATCACAACCTTTTACTTCCCATGGTGGCAGCGGCGTCAGTTCCATTACAAAGAAGGCACTGCAGGTTCCCCTCTGGCTTCAGCTTCTCCCTTCGCTCTTCACACAGTGAGTGTCCCGCCTTCGCGATGACGCATTTCCTGTTTCCGCGAAGCCGGGACACTCACTGTGTGAAGAGCGAAGGGAGAAGCTGAAGCCGGAGGGGAGCCTGCAGCCTTCTTCGTAAGTAACTGACGTCGCTGCCACTACAAGAAGTAAAAGGTTATGATACGGAGGGGGGGCAGAGAGGAGGAGGAGGGCTGCCGAGGGCGGGAAGGAAGGAGGAGGAGGGTTCTACAAGGCGCCCATGGAGGAGGGCGGATTTTGGGTGCAGGGGGGTGCCCGGAAGCAGCGGGAGCGGCGGAGCACCCCCCCTTGTGCTGACACTCGGGGCGGACCGCCCCCTCCGCCCCCCCCTTGCTACGCCACTGCCAAGGGTACTTACGACTCTTTTGATGTGGCATCCAGGGCCGCTGCGCAAGGTATAGTGATGCGCAGACTCTCATGGCTGCATGCCTGTGACCTAGAAAATCGAGTTCAGCAGCGGCTTATGGATGTTCCTTGCCGGGGGGATAATATTTTCGGCGAGAAGGTCGAGCAGGTGGTAGAGCAGCTCCACCAGTGGGAAACTGCACTCGACAAACTCTCCCACCGGGCGCCTTCAGCATCTACCTAATCAGGTAGACGTTTTTATGGGGGAAGGAGGAATGCTCCCTATACTTATCATAAGCGTAGGTACAGTCCACCTTCCCGCCAGCATGCTCAGGCTCAACCCCAGCGAGCTCGTTCTCATCAACAGTGTGAACCAAGGCAGGCCCCTGTGGCTCCCCAGCAAAAGCAAGGGATGGGCTTTTGACTGACTCCAGGCAAGCATAGCCGCAACCAAAGTGTCCGGTCCGGACTATCTACCGGTTAGGGGGAGGTTAGCATTTTTTCACCAAAGGTGGCCTCTTATAACCTCCAATCGGTGGGTTCTTCAAATAGTCAAGCGGGGATACTCCCTCAATTTGATCTCCAAATTGCCCACCGGGAGCTCAGTCCTTCAGCTTCCAGCACAGGCAGGTACTTGCAGAGGAACTCTCTGCTCTTCTCAGCACCAATGCGGTCGAGCCCGTGCCACCGGGGCAAGAAGGGCTGGGATTCTATTCCAGGTACTTCCTTGTGCAAAAGAAAACAAGGGGGATGCGTCCCATCCTAGACCTAAGGGCCCTGAACAAATATCTGATTCGAGAAAAGTTCAGGATGCTTTCCCTGGGCACCCTTCTTCCCATGATTCAGAAAAGCGACTGGCTATGCTCCCAGGACTTAAAGGATGCTTATACACACATCCCGATGCTGCCAGCTCACAGGCAGTATCTTCAATTCCGTCTGGGAACACAGCACTTTCAGTATTGTGTACTGCCCTTTGGGCTCGCCTCTGCGCCCCGGGTGTTCACCAAATGCCTGGCGGTTGTTTCAGCGTCACTACACAGGCTGGGAGTGCATGTGTTCCCTTATCTCGACGATTGGCTGGTGAAGAACACCTCGGAGGCAAGAGCTCTACAGTCCATGCAGTTGACTATTCAACTCCTGGAGCTACTGGGGTTTGTCATAAATTACCCAAAGTCCCACCTTTTTCTGGTTCAGAGACTAGAGTTCATAGGAGCCCTGCTGGACTCGTAGATGGCTCATGCCTACCTCCCCAGAGCGAGGGCAGACAATCTTCTGTCGCTGGTTTCCTTGGCTAGAGCGTCTCAGCAGATCACAGCTTGGCAGATGTTGAGGCTTCTGGGCCATATGGCCTCCACAGTTCATGTGACTCCCATGGCCCATCTTCACATGAGATCAGCTCAATGGACCCTAGCTTCCCAGTGATATCAAGCTGCAGGGGATCTAGAAGAGGCTGTAATCCAGTTGTCCACCGCTTTTCACAACTCCCTGCTATGGTGGACAATTCGATCCAATTTGACCTTGGGACGTCCCTTTCAAATTCCTCAGCCACACAAAGTGCTGACAACGGATGCATCTTTCCTTGGTTGGGGAGCCCATGTAGTTGGGCTTCACACTCAAGGACTTTGGTCCCTCCTGGAGACAGGTGTTCAGATCAATCTTCTGGAGTTGCGAGCGGTCTGGAACGCTCTAAAGGCTTTCAGAGATCGGTTGTCCAATCAAATCATTCAAATTCGGTCAGACAATCAGATTGCCATGTATTACATCAACAAGTAGGTGGGCACCGGATCTCACCCCCTGTGTCAGGAAGCCGTCCAGATGTGGCTTTGGGCTCGCCGTCACGGCATGTTTCTCCAGGCCACGTATCTGGCAGGCGTAAACAACAGTCTGGCCGACAGGTTGAGCAGGATCATGTAACCTCACGAGTGGTCACTGAACATGGCAGTAGTCCGCAAGATCTTCCGAGCGTGGGGTACACTAGATATTTCTTTGACCCAGGAGGGCTCACAATCTAAGTTTGTACCCGAGGCAATGGAGGGTTAAGTGACTTGCCCAAGATCACAAGGAGCAGCAGCAGGATTTGAACCGGCCACCTCTGGATTGCAAGACCGGTGCTCTAACCACTAGGCCACGCCTCCTTTCTGTCGCCATGCTCCATTCATAAGCTGTTCTTTGTGTAAGTTAGGTGAAGGCAAACTTTCCCTGACAGTGGCCATGTTTCAGCAGGAGCCTGGATCTGGCATCATTACTTCGTCTCTGTGAGAGAAACTCCCTGATAAACACAGATTATAACAATTTCATTTAGACCATTCTTCAAGGCTCTTTTATGTACACCCTACCATTTCCAAGGGACAGCTCATCCTCTCACAAGTTCTGTGGTTTGTGGAGACAAATGTTTCATGAAATCGTTTGCAGATCAGAAGCATACCATTTCTAAAAGCCACACATAGGTTGTGTTTTCTATCATTCCTCTTATTATACACAGGTAATATTTTAGAAACTAGCCTGTCTTCTAACACATGATTAATACCTTTTCTTTATATCTGTTAGATCGACCAATCACAGAAGATAGAAAGAGAAAAAAGAATCAAGGGACTGATCCTTTAAAAATAGAACAAATCCAACGACAATCAGAAAAAGTGTGTGAGAATATTTCCCATAGACCTAAGAGGAAAAACAGAAGGAATGATCAGCAAGAATCAGAAATAGAAACAGATTCTGCAGCATACTCACTGAATGGAGTTATGAAGTGTGAGAGAAGATACAGAAAGCTCACCAACATCCATGAGCAGCAGAGAGACTTAGCAGAGAGGCCCTTCCAAAATAATAATAATAGTGGTTACTTGACTTCTTACCTTGACAAGGGAAAGAATAAAAGAGAAAAAGCCAAGCCAGAATTTAGAAGTTCCATAAAAGACAATGTAAGGAAACAATTTAGCAGTACTGAGTGTACTGTAAGCTTTTTTAAGAGGTCACATCTGAAATGCCACCTGCTGATCCACACGGGAGAGAAAGCATTTACATGTACAGAGTGTATGAAAAGTTTCACTCAGCTTTCACATCTAACCAACCACCAATTGGTCCATATGGGAGAGAAACTGTTTAAGTGTACTGAGTGTAAGAAAAGATTCACTCGGCTTGATGTGCTAAAAAACCACCAACTGATCCACTTGGGAGTAAAACCATTTATATGCACTGAGTGTAATCAAAGGTTCACTTATCTTTCATCATTAAAAAGCCACCAACGGATCCATACAGGAGAAAAACCATTTATGTGTACTGAGTGTAAGAGAAGCTTCAGTCTTCATTCAGCCCTAAAAAAACATGAATTGATCCACAAAAATGAGAAACCATTTATGTGTACTGAGTGTAATTTAAGATTTACCCAGCATTCAATGCTAAAAAGGCACAAAATGATCCACACAGGAGAGAAACCTTTTACATGTAGTGAGTGTAATAAATCCTTCAGTCGGCTTTCAGTACTAAAATGTCACAAACTAATCCACACTGGAGAGAAACCATTTAAGTGCAGTGAGTGTAATAAATGCTTTACTGAGCTTTCTACGCTGAAGAACCACAAAATGATCCACACAGGAGAGAAACCATTTGTGTGTACTGAATGCCATAGAAGCTTCAGACAGCTTTCAGCGCTAAAAAACCACCAAATGGGTCACACTGGTGAGAAACCATTTCCATGTACTGAATGTAATAAAAGATTCCGTCGGCTTTCAGAACTAAAAAGCCACCAAATGATCCACCATGGAGAGAATCCTTTTGTATGCACTGAGTGCAATAAAAAGTTTGCTTCTCGTTCATATCTAAAAAGTCACCAAATGATCCACCATGGAGAGAATCCTTTTGTATGCACTGAGTGTAATAAAAGTTTCACATCGCGTTCAAGTCTCAAGAGCCACCAAATGATTCACAATGAAGAGAAACCATTTATTTGTACTGAATGTCATAAAAGCTTCTCTTACCTTTCAAATCTTAAAAAGCACCAAATTATCCACACTGGAGAGAAACCATTTACATGTTCACAGTGTAATAAAAGATTCACTTTTCTTTCAAATCTAAAAAGTCATCAAAAAATCCACATGGGAGAGAAACCAGTTACATGTACAGAGTGTAATAAAACTTTCACTCGGCTTTCAAACTTAAAGAGACACCAAACGATCCACACTGCAGTAGTAGATTTGAGAAATTGAGATCATACTCCACATACCCTGGCTTAGGAGTGAGGTTCATTCCTGTCATGATATGCATAAAATTAACTCATTTAGATAAATTGCCCCTGAGAGAAATCATGTACATGTACTGATTGTAATAAAAGCTTCACTTGGCTTTGAAATTAAAAAAAACAAAACATGAAATGAACCACACTAGAGAAAAAAATGGGATTAAAAGGCGTGCAGTATAAATTTAGCAAGAATAGCTGGTGGATTACTGTGCATCTCTGAGGAAAAGAGAATACACTTTCTCCTCAAGTCTTGCTGAGTACTTTCACACTGGCCACATGTCACCCAGGATAAAAGGTGACCACCCATGGGCTATGTACTAGGGATAACAATGGTGGTATCAATAGAGCAGATGAAGAGAACATCAGTTCTGCAGAAAAAAAAGCCTTGATGGACTTGTTCATGGACCCACTGCAGCAGGAGATCAGCCACAGAGGTTAATGAAAAAGTTAAGAGGATTAACTACAATTAAGTGGCCTCCTGCATTACCGCACTGACAGCCGCTAGTGCAGCTTAGTAAACAGGGGGGTTAGTCTCCTAGGATTTCATGCTATTGTCTTCCAAGTGGCTGGTCCAAAATTATGGAATAGCTTACCTTTGGAACTAAGGAGAATTGACTCATTGATGATGTTCAGAATTGCCTGACCTTATGTTTGATGTTGGTATTTTGTTATTATTGAACTCATTGAATTTTTAAATTGCACTGTCAGTATTGTTTTTAAATCATGTATATGCCTAGAATTTTTAGGATTGCGTGTAATAAATAAATAAATAAATAGGGGTTCTTACCAAGGCACTCAAGCATTTTTAGTGCATGCTAAAAATAGCACGTTCTAAACACTAGAGACACCCATTTATTCCTGTGGGCATCGCTGGTTTTTAGTGTGAGCTAATAATTAGCATGCACTAAAACTGCTAGTGCGCCTTTGTAAAAGCCCCCTAAATTAAATATACAGCAAGGCACAGTGAGGTGGCATGTCTCTTCCATTGGAAAAACATCCTGTAACCTGAGATAGAAATTCCCTCTTGGTCTCACGGGTCACTGTTTTGAAAAATCATGAACCGTGGCGGTTCCATTGAAGCTTTTGGGGCACAGGCTGGTAACTTGTTTTACTGAAAGGACTTGACTTGATTAAAATGATTGCTTTAAAGATTTTTAAATGTCTTAGCTAAGAATCTACACAAACAACTTAGGTCTTCTTTTATCAAACTGCACTAATGATTCCCAGTGCGGCAATGCCGAGCAGAAATCATTAGCATAGTTTGGTAAAAAAAGGTCCTTACTGTTAAAGCCAATGAAAAGTTTTAAAATCCATCAAAAAAGAAAGATTGCTAAGCTGCAAAACTCTTCTCAAAGAGGGGACATTACCAAGGTGCTTTTACTGCATTTTGATTTACCATGGGAATCAGTAACCTACAGTATCTCTGGACCACAGGTTGCAGACTCCTGTGGTAAAGAACTTTTGTATGAAGGGTTGAAATGACCAAAGTGTTTAATATAGAGCTGTTTGGTTTTGTAGATCAGCCAGCTTTGCATATATAACTTATTCCCTTATCTATGATCTATAGCCTTTGTCTTCTTGGCCTTCTCAGGGACAAGTTAACAGACAGGTTTGCTTGGCCTAAAATAATGGGCCATAAACTATGGGCCATAAACTTTAAAGCCTCTGTTTGTTTCAAACAGGCTCTGAATTAATACAGAGAAGCACTTTCAATGATGGAAATATGAGTGATATGTATTCGAGGGAGGGAGGTTACAAAGGGCAAATGATGGATAATTGGGAAAAGTACCAAAGAAGCAGAATTATGTGAAGGTGACCTTAGAGGTCAGAGTTGAAGAATACCAGATAAGTAAGAGAGAAAATATAAGGCATTAAGTGATTGGACAAAATTAAGCTTCAGTAATCTGACAAGCACAACTTGTGGCAGTCAGATTTGTTAAGCGTCCAGGGAAATACACAGAAAGACCAGAGATTTTTTATTTTCCTTATACTGAAATTTAGACATATAAACAAGCATTCAATTTTCTGTAACACTGGGATAAAATAAATTTTATTGTAATCATTTATTTACTCTAATAAATGTTAGCATTATTATAAAAGAGAAAAACTAAACTCTGGAGTGTGTTTCCTTTGCCAGTAGGGCTTTCTTTCAGTCTCTTCTGAAGTTGTTTAGCTTCCCTTTAGAGGCAAGAGGGTGGCTATACAAAGAAAGAAATCAGAATGTTTGCGGTGAGCAGAATGCTGCAAGGGCAGAGTGAGGATCGTGTAGTTGCTCTGTACCAGCTGAGCTCATCAGCTATAATGGAATTATATGAGGAGGTACGGGCAGATCTGGATCCCATCACAGACGGATCCCATGCTGCTCTTGCAAAGCTGTTGAGCATGTTATATTGTTCGGCCTCTGTCAGCTTTGAAACATCTGTGGCTGCAGTTGGTAGCATGGCCGCCTTCTCCATGTCTCGCTGTGTCTGCCAGATTCTGTGTGCCATGATGTGCCCGCTTAAGAATTATGTTCACTTTCCTAATACTAGGCAACATGGGAGTCTCTGAGTGACCAGTTTAATAACATCGCAGGGCTACCACACGTGATGGGAGCAATAGATTGCCCACACATTGCACTTATACCACCCAGTGAAAGGGAAACGATATATCAGAAGCGTAAGTACTTCCGTTCCCTGAATATGCAGGTGATTTGTGATGCAAACATGCAAATCCTGAACATGGTAGCCAGATTCCCAGCATCTACCCATGATTCCTATATCCTGCATCACGCTGCCCAGGCCAGTTCCAGCAATTTGAGGAGAGTAGGTATGGCTGTGGCTGGCTAATAGGTAAGTTGAACGGTGAAGCTTCCCGAAACAAGCACCACTGCTATGATGTGTACTCAGTGTGTCGTGCTTGTCTTTTCATTCTCCCAGATCATATTGTCAGTGAGAGTGGAGAAACTCTGAGTGTTTGTAATGCTGAGATATCACAGCTTGGTGTAGGTTGGGAGGTTGCTATACTACTGACCCGGGTATCTGAGCTTAGCATGTTAAAAAAAAACAAAACCCCCAGCTTGGATCTGTTTCCATTGCCCTCTCAAACAGTATCAATGGTACAATCCCAAAGGCAGGACAGATTCAACATCTACTCCTCAAGCGGAGGTGAGAATGACGAGACCTACCAACTTGAGAGTGGCTGAAGAGCTGGTAGAGGGCAATGTGGATGGTGCAGGTTTATTTACATTTTCTTTCGCAGTGCTCTGCAGATATAACTCTTGATGTAATCTGGAAAACTTTTTGTGAAGGCTTTATCAGTTGTTTGAATTTCAGTGCTGTTAAATGTGTATATTTTTCATGGTAGTCCTATTATTAAGTTTCAGTTTCCTCTTTTCAAGTTTACTTCATTTACCCCAACCCCCCCCAGCTGTGCAGCAATACCGACACAGCCCATTCAAAGCAAATGGGCAGTGCTTGCATTAGCGCACTCCAGCTGCTAGTGTGGTTTTGTAAACTGGGGAGTTATTGTATCTATGTTTATACTTGGTCATTTTACTATTGTTATGCTGTTAACAAAATTGTAAGTTTTATGTTAAACTGTACCTGCTGTACACCACCTTGGGTGAATCTCTTCATATAGTAACATAGTAGATGACGGCAGAAAAAGACCTGCACTGTCCATCCAGTCTGCCCAACAAGATAAACTCACATGTGCCACTTTTTATTTGTACCTGTCCTCTTCAGGGCACAGACCGTATAAGTCTGGCCAGCACTATCCCCGCCTCCCAGCCACCAGCCCCGCCTCCCACCACCAGCTCTGGCACAGACCGTATAAGTCTGGCCAGCACTATCCCCGCCTCCCAACTACCAGTCCCACCACCAGCTCTGGCACAGACCGTATAAGTCTGCCCAGCACTATCTCCGCCTCCCAACCACCAGCCCCGCCTCCCACCACTGGCTCTGGCACAAACCATATAAGTCTGCCCAGCACTATCCCCACCTCCCAACTACCAGTCCCACCTTCAACCACCGGCTCTGCCACCTAAACTTGGCTAAGCTCCCAAGGATCCATTCCTTTTGAACAGGATTCCTTTATGTTTATCCCACGCATGTTTGAATTCTGTTACCGTTTTCATCTCCACCACCTCCCACGGGAGGGCATTCCAAGCATCCACCACTCTCTCCGTGAAAAAGTACTTCCTGACATTTTTCCTGAGTCTGCCCCCCTTCAATCTCATTTCTTGTCCTCTCGTTCTACTGCCTTCACATCTCCGGAAAAGATTTGTTTGCGGATTAATACCTTTCAAATATTTGAACATCTGTATCATATCACCCCTGTTTCTCCTTTCCTCCAGAGTATACATGTTCAGGTCCGCAAGTATCCCCTCATACGTCTTGTAACACAAATCCCATACCATTCTCGTAGCTTTCCTTTGCACCGCTTCAATTCTTTTTACATCCTTCACAAGATACGGCTTCCAAAAGGCGGTTAATAAATCCCAATAAATAACAAAAATATATTTACCCACTGAAGAAGTTCCTGTTGAAATGGAGCACTTCCCCCCCCTAATTCTACAAAAGTTGCCAAAAATTGTGTGTGGCGACTTCTAAGAAAGCAAATAGAATGTTAGGTATTAGAATGGAAAGCAAAAATGAGGATGTTACAATGCCTTTTGTATCGCTCCATTGTGCGACTGCACCTTAAATATTATGTGGAGTTCTGGTCACCGCATCTCAAAAAAAGATATAGTGGAATTAGAAAAGATAAAGAGAAGGGTGACAGAGAATGGGAGAGAGGAGAGAAGTTGGATGGAAGAGAGGAGAAGGGACATGCTGGATGGAAGGGGGAGAGAGTCGAGTTAGTGAAAGACTGGAATAAGAAGGCTGTGGTGAGGGAAAGAGATGGAAAGCTGGAGGTAGACAAGTAAAAAGAAGGAAAGTGAAGACTGGAAAGTGAGAATGAATGAAGAGTGGAAAAAAGTAAATGGAAGAAAGCTGAGAGGAAACGATCAATGTAGGAGATGGATGTAGTGGAGGAAGTGGAAAATGTGGGATACAAATGCAACAAATAAATAAATAAAGTGAAGAAGGCAGGAGGGAGAGAAAAATGACAGGCACACAATCCTTGCATGAGAGTTAAGAGGAGATAGAGGAAAGCAGAGATTGGAACCAACATGATTAGAAAAATTAAATGACTAGACAACTAAGCTGGATACAAAAAAATATTTTTAATTTAGGATAAAGTAGTACAGTAGCCATATTATTCCACTCAAAAAAATAAACCAAATAAAAAATGGAAGATAAGGTGATATCTTTTTATTGGACTGATGTAGTATATTTTTCAGTTAGCTTTCAGAGGCCAAAACTCCTTACTCAGGTCAGAACAGTATCCTGTTACAGCAGTATATTCTCAGGAAGGAGGTTTTGGCCTCTGAAAGCTGATTAAAATATGTATTACATTAGTCCAAGAAAAAGGTATCACTTTCACCCCATTTTTTTGTTTTATTTTTATTTCTAATTTGTAATGTGATTAGAATACATCAGTTTTTGAAATGTACAGCTGCTATCTTTATATTTTCCATGCCACGGGGGGGGGGGGGGGGGGGGGTGTCACATGTCACTGTTTCTCTTTCTTTAATGTTGCATTGTATGCAGAATCTGGCTTCTTTGGGGGGGGGGGGGGGTCATTTCAGAGGATACCTAAGAAAGTAGTCCTGGCCATTAAAGCAGTCCTTTCAAAATTTGGCAAAAAATAATCTGGAGAATCCTCAGGAGGGAAAGGGACTTGATATACTGCATTTCTGTGGTTACAATCAAAATGGCTTACATACAGGTACTAACTTTTGTATCTGGGGCAATGGAGGGTTAAGTAACTTGCCCAGAGTCACAAGGAGCTGTAGTGGAAATTGAACCCAGTTCTCCAGGATCCAAGTCCACAGCACTAACCACTAGGATACTCTTCCTTCTTTAACAATGGGATTGGTAAGTTCACCTGGGATGGGACACACAGAGGAGGGTATTAGAGCCAAAAGAACATCCTTCAAAGAATGAAAAAAAAAATTAAGAAAACAAGAAGCAACATAAGCACTGGCAAGTTAGATGCAAAGCATTGATAAAGAAGGCTAAAAGAGAATATGAAGAGAAACTTGCCACAGAGGCAAAAATTCACAGTAACAACTTTTTCAAATACATCAGAAGCTGAAAGCTTGTGAAGGAATCCATGGGGCCGTTAGATCTTGAAGGAGCAAAAGGGGTACTGATGGAGGACAAGGCCATAGCAGAGATACTGAGTAAATTCTTTGCTTTGGTCTTAACAGAAGAAGATGTAAGCGATCTACATATACCAGAAATGGTTTTCAAGGGTGATGAAAGAAATCTTGACAAACCTGGAAGATATACTGAGCCAAATTGACAAACTAAAGTGTAATATATCAACTGGACTGGATGGCATGTACCCTAGGATACTGAAAGAACTCAACCATGGAACTGCTAATCTGCTGTAAGTGATCTGTAACTTGCCTTTAAAATAATCCATAGAGTAATACCTCGGTTTTCGTTGATAATCCGTCCAAAAACAATCGGCAAAATCCAAAACCAACGAAAACCGAGGCAATTAACGAGGACACCCCAAATCAGCTTTCGATTATGCCGATTTGGGCATCCTTGGGAGAAGGACGCCCATCTCCCGATTTGTATCGGAAGATGGATGTCCTTCTCTTTTGAAAATAAGCCGATTTTGGGAGTCCTCGGGAGAAGGGCATCCATCTTCTTGTAGCTTCCTCATCCCAGAAGGCCCTGCAAGCTCTACTATTACTCGTGGCCGAATACCTCAAGCCTGCAGTTCACCTCTGAGCTCGGAGACAATTAAACTAACCTCGCCTCCAAAGTCCTAGACCATGGAAGGGAAAGAAAACTAAAAGGATTTTAAGACCCAGTAACCAGACAGATGGTAAGTACAAGTTACTAGTTGTTTATTTAAACCCAATTTGGGGTATGGAAAAAATGATGTTCTTAACACAATAGGTTCTTTTGCAACATAAAAATACATTTATACATAAATTAATAGCATAATTTTTTTCCTACAGGTGCAGCTGTAGAACAACAGTGAAACCAACAGACAAGTATTAACCAAAGTATCTTATTTGTTCTCTCTCAATCTATAAATTTCCTTTATATTGTGTGTCTCAAGAATCAATTATTTTGAATGACTTTGTCTTTTAGGTGTGAACACCCAGATTCAGTCTCTACAACAGGTAAGTCAGATTAAACTGTGACCTTTCAGTGTCCTTTTGCATAGGAGTGAAGACCTATCTTTGGCCCTTGGAGCTTCTTTGTTCTTTCCCCTTGTATGTTGGAGCTCAGGATCTTCTCTTTCAGTACAGGAACCTACTACCTCATCCTTTAAATGAAATCAACAAAAAAACCTTCCTTCCTGACTAACAGCAGGAACAGCACTAGCTGGGATTCAGGGACAACTGTGGCTTGCTAACTAACAACATAAAGAATAATTGTATAACCTTAAATAGTTTCTCTGTTCTTGTACTGAGTTCCCTAACTAAGGAAGGGCACTCTTCATTGGATCGTGCAGTCACACAGCTCTCAGCATCTTTGTCTCTCCAAATTCATGCAATCTTCCACTCTAGTGCACCAGCATGTGAACACACATACTGCAAGCCCAACCTTAAGCTTGGAGACCAGTTTTCCTAGTGGCTTAACCGGGTTACTTGCACAAATTTTGGTTTACACAATCATGGTCTCTCTACCAGTCTTAACTTGCAAAACATTTAAACAGCACACAAACAAAAATCAATTTTAGTTCTTTTTTTTTCACTGTTCAAATCCAACACTTTTCTCCTCAAGCTCACTTCAACTGCACTCAGAGAGGTAGCGGCGACCTCGGGGGCTGGGGGGGGGGGGGGGGGGGGCGGTGGCGACCTTGGGGGGGGGGGGGAGGGCAGGAGAAATGCTGGACATGGGAAGTCTCAGAAGGAGGGGGGCCTTGGAGCTGGCTGGGAGGGATGGAAGGGGGCCCTTGGGGCTGGGAGGGAATGGGGCCTTGGAACTGGGAGAGCCTTGGAGCTGGCAGGGAAGGAGGGAGGCAGGAGGCCTTGCAGCTGGGAGGGGGGCCTTGGAAAAAAAACATACCAATACTCGCCCGTTTTAACGGGCTTAATGGCTAGTAAAGAATAAAATTACAGAACATATAGACAAATATGGTTTCATAGGAGAGTCATCATGGATTCAGCCAAGGGAAGTCTTGCCTCACCAATTTGCTTCATTTTATTTATTTGTATTTATTTATTAGGAATTATTTATTGCCTTTTTGAAGATATTCACTCAAGGTGGTGTACAGTAGGAATAAATCAAACATAAGCAATAGATAGTTACAGCAGTAAAAATATTCAAATAACAGCACAAAGTATGGCATAGTATACAACTTACAATGTCAACATAATACATAATCAAACATTTTAATAGACAGGATAGGGTATAAGCAAAGATGGAACATTTAAGAGGAGTTAGAAAATAAAGTGACTAATTTAAAGAAAGTTGCACATGAGGTCGAAACAGTCACCCAAGCGATCAAAAGTTTCTCCAGCACCCACTGCCCCAGCTACCTACTAAAAGCCGCCCCTGACCATTTCACAACAGACCTCACATCCCACCTAAATTACATGCTCCAACAAGGTCTTTTCCCTGAGGAATATGGCAAAATCCTGCTCACCCCAATCCCAAAAGATACCAAGAAAAAAACATCCGAACTTGCCAACTACCAACCAGTTGCATCTATCCCACTCGCAGTTAAACTGATGGAGAGCATGGTGACCAAACAGCTTACTGACTGCATGGACAAGTTCACTATACTACACGAATCACAATCAGGATTCCACCCCTACCACAGTAATGAAACTGTCCTAGTTACTCTCCTGGTCAAATTCAAGCAGGAAATAGCTACAGGTAAAAGCATACTTCTCCTCCAATTCGACATGTCGAGCGCATTCGACATGGTAAACCACAATATACTAATAAGACTCCTTGACCACTTCGGGATTGGTGGAAAAATACTTAATTGGATCAAGGGTTTTCTAACCACCAGAACATACCAAGTTAAATCAAACTCAAACACATCACCACCGTGGAAAGCAGCCTGCGGAGTACCTCAAGGACCACCATTATCACCACCACTCTTCAACATAATGATGATCCCACTGGCAAAGTCCTTATCCAATCAAGGCTTCAACCCGTTCATCTATGCAGATGATGTTACAATCTACTTTCCCTTCAGACACGATTTGACAGAAATAACCAATGAAATCAAGGTAGGCTTGAACATCATGGACTCATGGGCAAACTCATTCCAACTGAAACTGAACACTGAAAAAACACACTACCTCATCCTTTCATCTCAACACAACAAATACAAACCCACAACCATAAACACCCCAGAACACATCCTCCCTATCTCAGACAGCCTAAAAATACTCGGCGTCACAATCGATCGCAACCTTACTCTTAAGAGCCAAGTAAACTCTGTAACAAAGAAAATGTTCTACTCAATGTGGAAACTTAAACGCGTAAAACCATTCTTCCTGAGGGAAATATTTCGAAACCTAGTACAATCAATGGTTCTAAGCCATGCAGATTACTGCAACGGAATCTATGCGGGATGTAAAGAACAACTCACAAAGGAACTCCAGACCGCCCAAAACACAGCAGCCAAGCTGATATTTGGTAAAACAAGATTCGAAAATGCCAAACCCCTCCGAGAAAAGCTGCACTGGCTCCCAATTAAAGAATGGATCATCTTCAAAATCTGCACCCTGGTAAATCATCTATGGCTTTGTCCCAGGATACATGACAGATCTTATAGACCTACCAACCAGAAACAGAACCGAGTCATCACGAACATACCTAAACCTTCATTACCCAAATTGCAAAGGACTCAAATATAAAACAACCTATGCATCTAGGTTCTCCTAGCTAAGTACACAACTATGGAACACACTCCCAAAAGCTGTGAAAACAATCCATGACCATCTAAACTTCAGGAAATCACTAAAAACCAACCTGTTCAAAAAGGCTTACCCTTCCGATCCAATGTAACTCCCCACACCCGGCAACACAGCAAAACCAATGATTGTACTGAACAATATACAACCTTCCCTCCCTTTCGACCCTCATGGTGCCTGAAACACACCGACCTTATTCGACCACAATATAACCTTGTATTTGTTCTCTACCGGACTTGGCGAACGCCTTTACGGTATTATGTAAGCCACATTGAGCCTGCAAATAGGTGGGAAAATGTGGGGTACAAATGTAACAAATAAATAAAATAAAATAAATAAATGTTTTCTGTTGTGGCTGTAGTTCTCCCTTTTGACTGAAGGTTTTATATGTATAAATGGTCTCTCTTTCGTTTCAGATCTCTGGCATGATTTTAGAGTTACACAATTACTGTGTAATATCTCACAAATATTTATTTTGTTATTTGTTACATTTGTATCCCATATTTTCCCACCTATTTGCAGGCTCAATGTGGCTTACATAGTACCGTAGAGGCGTTCGCCAATTCCGGTATGAACAAATACAGTAATGTGGTAGAATAAGGTTCATGTGTAACAGACACATTAGGGAATCGTAGAGAGGAAGAGTTATTATATGTCCATTACGAGCTTTGGTTTCATTGTGTTGCGAGGTGTAGGCATTTAAGTTGGGTCGGTGGGGTATGCCTTTTTGAACAGGTTCGTTTTTAATGATTTCCAGAAGTTTAGGTGATCATACGTTGTTTTCATGGCTTTTGGTAATGCGTTCCATAGTTGTGTGTTTATGTAGGAAAAGCTGGATGGTAAGTTGATTTGTATTTGAGTCCTTTGCAGCTTGGGTAGTGGAGATTTAGGTATGTTCGTGTTGATCCTGTTGTGTTTCTGGTTGGTAGGTCTATGAGGTCTGTCATGTATCCTGAGGCTTCGCCGTAGATAATTTTATGAACCAGGGTGCAGATTTTGAAAGCAATACGTTCTTTGATTGAGAGCCAGTGCAGTTTTTCTCGGAGGGGTTTGGTGCTTTTGAATCGCGTTTTTCCAAATATAAGCCTGGCTGCCGTGTTTTGAGCGGTCTGAAGTTTCTTTATAATTTGTTCTTTGCATCCCGCATAAATTCCATTGTAGTAGTCTACATGGCTTAGTACCATTGATTGTATCAAGTTGCGAAATGTTTCCCTCGGGAAGAATGGTTTCACGTGTTTGAGTTTCAACATTGAGTGGAACATTTTCTTTGTTGTAGATTTCACTTGGTTCTCTAGTGTGAGGTTACGGTCAATTGTAATGCCGAGAATTTTCAGGCTGTCTGAAATAGGGAGGGTATAGTCTGGGGTATTTATATTTGTGGGTTTGTTCGTATTGTATTGGGATGAGACAATGTGTTTTTTCTGTGTTGAGTTTTAGTTGAAATGCATTTGCCCATGAGTTCATGATATTCAAGCTTAGCTTGATTTTGTTGGTGATTTCTGTCAGATCATGTTTGTAAGGAATGCATATTGTAATATCGTCTGCATAGATGAAAGTGTTAAGGCCTTGGTTGAATAAGGACTTGGCTAGTGGGGTCATCATTAGGTTGAAAAGGATCAGCGATAGTGGTGATCCTTGAGGTACTCCGCATTCTGCTTTCCTCGGTGATGATATGTTTGAGCTTGATTTCACTTGATATGTTCTAGTGGTTAGGAAATTCTTGATCCAACTAAGTATGTGTCCACCAATCCCAAAGTAATCTAGGAGTCTTAGTAGTATTTTATGGTTTACGATGTCGAACGCGCTAGACATGTCGAATTGGAGGAGAAGTATCTTTTACCTGTTGTTATTTCCTGCTTGAATTTGGCTAGGAGGGTAATTGGTACTGTTTCAGTGCTATGGAGGGGGCGAAATCCCGATTGTGAATTTGTTTATATAATCAGTAAGTTGTTTGGTTACCATGCTTTCCATCAGTTTGACCACCAGTGGGATTGATGCTACTGGGCGGTAGTTAGTGATTTCGTTTGTTTTTTTCTTGGTATCTTTTGGTATTGGGGTAAGTAGGATGTTGCCATAGGAGACCTCCCATCCCATTTAAGTGGGATGGGAGGTCTCCTATGAAGCGGTGGGGGGGGGGGGGGGGGGGGGGGGGGGGCGGATTTTAATAGGTAGCTGAGGCAGGTATCCAGTTTATAGTGAGAGTTGGAGAACCTATTAATCGCCTGGGTGACTGTTTCGGCGGTGAGGAGAGCAAAATTTGACCAGGTTTGGTTCGCTGGGTATTCACCATGTCTAGCTCATGTCTAAATGTCTCCAAATTAGGGATATTTTTCCTATCCAAACCACGGGAATGAACTTCATTCTTTAGCTGGGCTCCTTCCTTGGTGGGTTTTCTGGTGCTTAGCAAGATGGGAATTCTGAATGAAGCTCTTCTTACATGTAAGACATTGATAAGGTCTTACGCCCGAGTGTATCCTATGATGTTTGTTAAGAGCTGATTTCTCACGAAAGTCTTTTCCGCAATCAGCACATTTATATGGCTTCTCTCCTGTGTGCACTCTCTGATGCTGGACAAGTGCAGATTTACAGACAAAGGCTTTTCCACATTCTGAACATTTGCATGGTTTTTCACCTGTGTGCAGTCGTTGGTGTAGCACAAGACCATACTTATGGAGCAAGTATTTTCCACATTCATGACACCTATTCAGTTTCTGTACATGTGTTCCTTTGTTCCGGGTCTGTTTCTGGGTTCTGTCACTTTTGTGAGTTTGCAGATGGCCCTTGAGATGATGTGAATTTCGAAACCTCTTTTCACATTCTGTACACTGATATGGTTTCTCTCCACTGTGCGTCCTTCTGTGAACGTCAAGATCAGACACCTTCCTGAAGCTTTTTTCACACTCGCTACAGGCATATGGCCTTTCATCCGTATGAATCCGCTGGTGGATAGACAAGTTTGAGGTATGAGCAAAGGTCCTGCCACATGCTGCACAAGCATATGGCTTCTCTCCTGTGTGGGTTCGGTAGTGACCAGTAAGATGGTGTAAAATTCTGAAGGCTTTCTCACACAGCAAACATTTGTATGGTCTCTCCCCAGTGTGTATTCTCTGGTGAATTGTTAGCTGTTGTGAATTTTTACAGCTCTTTCCACACTCTGCACACTGAAAGTTCTTCCGTTTGGCAGGTACCTTCTTCTGGAGGTTGGTTGTAGAAACAAAACTATTTTGATCTTTGCTGTGGCTCCCACTGTCTTGCTTCTGTGGAACACGCTTTGCTGGTCTGTCATATCCTCTCTTTTTTCTGAGACGCTTGCTCATTTTTTCTCCACAGTAAGTTTTTTCATGTCCTTTTGTTTGGGGTATGCTCGATGCCTTTTTATACTCAGAAGACTGGATACAGCGTTGTATGTCTGGTACTTTGTTTCTGGGGGTCAGGCATCTTGCGTGTTTCCTATAGTACTTGCTTTCTTTTAGGCCACTCTTTACTAAAATGAAACAAATGAAGGGTTTGTCATTAGTCTCTGCCAAAATTGTTGTAACAAGCAAATAATGGTGAGATACCCATCCAACCCAACCCACTACTTTATCCAAGGGCTGGACCAATGTGTGTATTTGCAGATGGATGTTAGAAGTGTCTGACTGACCTCAAAGGCTTCAGCACTGGGACAATATACTTCTCCTATGACAGACACCACCTTCCTAGATAACTTGTTGAACTGGTTGGCTATACTCAGACTTAAAGTTCTTCTTAATATCAAACCTAAAACTCCCTGCTCCTCCTCGCGTTCGTATCTCAACCTACACTTCCCAAATTGTAAAGGCGTCAAATACAAGTCGATCTTCACTTCATCTTTCCACTACTCTAGTGCCAAGAATTGGAATGTTTTGCCGAAATACTTAAAGCTACAAATGGATCACCAACTGTTCAAGAGGCTGCTGAAGACACACCTATTTGGACTGGCCTACTCCCCCTATACTCTTACCGATTAACAGTCCCATTGATATGCCCCCTTCCCCTTACTTGCCTAACTGTCTCTTCCCATATCTCTTACTGTATTGTTATTTTATTTAATCCTATGAAAGCCACATTGTGCCTGCCTGTGTGGGAAAATGTGGGGTAGAAATGTACAATAAATAAATAAATTTAAGCTAGGTACAAATTCTAAGTGGAGATGGAAAAAAGACCGTAAAAATATTTACATCAAAAGTGAAATTAAATCAAACCAACTCTCATTCTCCCAGCTCCTAAGGTGCAGATTTTTCTGGCTCTTCTTTAGAATTCCCCCAAACTCTCTACTTCCTTAATACAGTGCTGGCTCCCCAACAGAATCTGTCCAGGTTTTACCTGGTGTGGAAGCACAAATTGTCTCAAGCTGAATCTTACAGGATGATTCCTCCTCTTCCTTAATCCTGATGGCCTCAGGAGCGAATGACGGCAATCCTGAGATTAAGATATGGAGAATACTTGATGCGGTGTCTATTAAGTCACAGTTGCTTATTTGGCATCTTGTTCTCCCTGTTTGTATTAAATCCCTTTTCTCAGGAACAGAATAAATTAATAGGACTAAAAGCGGAGCAAGGACTAGGGAAGGAAAATAACTGTCATTATTGGGTCAGGAATTTGATTCATGCAGGTTTTTATTTGTTTGTTTTTTAATCTTTTAACGATTTTTATTGAAAACAATACACAAATACAAATTGCCTCTGCAATTCCATGCAAATACAAACCAGACTTGTAATTGTTAAACCTAATTGCAGGAAACTGATCTCAAATTTTTTACATTTTTATCCCACATCCCTCCTCCCTTTTTCTACCTGATAAACATTTAAACATTGTTTGTTTGTTTTTTAATCAACATTTATTTAAAATGAAACTCACTGTGTGAACTACTGTATTCAAAAGCACAGACAGTAAAAATCGACTTAACTATTTCCCACTGAGAAGTAGGACTGAATCAGGCACACAAGGGGGTGATGTACTTCAATGCCTGCCAGGACAGAACGCATCTCCTAGAGCTCAAAGCTATTTAATATTAATGCACACATCTCGTTGAGCATGCATTCCCCTCAGATGTTTCCTGTTCTTCCAAATGGATGTGTAAACATGGCACTCCTAGAATATTTTGCTTTTCACACCATTTTGCAAATTAACATCTTTCGTTTCTTTAAAAAAGAATTATTTTTGGGACATGGAGCCATAACACAGGCCAAACCAAGCTTCAAGCCTTAGCTGTTATTCTTGTGGAAGATGGACAATAATGCCAATAAACTAATTTGCTCACAATTAGGAAAATTTATGGGTGCTACACAATGTCTCCAAACGTCAGGAAACAGCTTTTCAAGTTACAAGGAGGTGAAGAAGTTCCTAAAGGCCAAGTTATCATCTTCAGCACAGCTGGCTCTGCTAAGTCCAGCAGATCTCTTCCTTCTATCCACTTCTGCAGTGCTTTTAAAAGTCGTTGTGTGAGGCATTGGATGCAAGAGGAACCACCCACCATCTGGTTTTGGAGGAATAAACTTCATGAGTTGATGTTATGGGAGGCTAGAGCGGCACGCAGCACCCCAAAGAAAAGAAAAGCCTTTATTTCAATTTGGAACAGATATTTACACAGTATCTCACACAAAGCGAGAAGCGCAGTGCTCAATAACCTGCCCCTATTATAAGAGGAGCACAGTGCCAAAAGAAGCAAGACCAATATTTTACACTCTGGTAGTAATAGCATGTGCAGAGGTAGAGGTAACTAACCTTGATGTGTAGAGAACATTTTATGAGAGTAGAGGGGGGAGGGAGGGGGGTATAGGAGTGGGAAGGGTAATGTTCAATGCATAATAGAGGGACATGTGTATTATTAGATAGGAGAACAATCCTTTGAAGGAGCACATCAAGAGGACCCACCAGTAAATACTGATGGGATAATACACTGAGTAAAACACGAGTTATAAATATTGGAGTGTCATATAAAAGTTTGTTAATAGTTATGCAACTGCACAGTAATTATACATGTACACATTATAAATATAAGAGAAGACAAGAAGGAAGGGATACTACTACTACTACTACTATTTAGCATTTCTATAGCGCTACAAGACATACGCAGCGCTGCACAAACATAGAAGAAAGACAGTCCCTGCTCAAAGAGCTTACAATCTAATAGACAAAAAATAAATAAAGTAAGCAAATCAAATCAATTAATGTGAACGGGAAGGAAGAGAGGAGGGTAGGTGGAGGCGAGTGGTTACAAGTGGTTACGAGTCAAAAGCAATGTTAAAGAGGTGGGCTTTCAGTCTAGATTTAAAGGTGGCCAAGGATGGGGCAAGACGTAGGGGCTCAGGAAGTTTATTCCAGGCGTAGGGTGCAGCGAGACAGAAGGCGCGAAGTCTGGAGTTGGCACTAGTGGAGAAGGGAACAGATAAGAAGGATTTATCCATTGAGCGGAGTGCACGGGAAGGGGTGTAGGGAAGGATGAGTGTGGAGAGATACTGGGGAGCAGCAGAGTGAGTACATTTATAGGTTTGTAGAAGAAGTTTGAACAGGATGCAAAAACGGATAGGGAGCCAGTGAAGGGTCTTGAGGAGAGGGGTAGTATGAGTAAAGCGACCCTGGCGGAAGATGAGACGGGCAGCGGAGGTTTGAACTGACTAGAGAGGGGAGAGGTGACTACGTGGGAGGCCAGCAAGAAGCAGATTGCAGTAATCTAAACGAGAGGTGACAAGGGTGTGGATGAGGGTTTTGGTAGAGTGCTCGGAAAGAAAGGGGATAGGGAAGAAAAGTTTGGAAAACATTGATGATGGACATTTCAGGTTTAGTAATATGTACTAGACTTCGCTGTTATACGATTTATATTGACTGAGATGGAATTGTATACCATGTGACCTCATCAATAAAAAATTGTTGAAACATAAAAGTCGTGTGAAGAAAGGGGAGTGCCATACCTTCAGAGAAGGCACAGGTCTTGGCAATGACTTTCCAACCTAACGCACAAAAGCCTTTGTCACAAACCAGATTTGAGCAGCAGCAACATTCCAAAACTTTAAAGTTCACCTCTAAGTGAAATATAGGTCAATAGCCTTTGTGCATATTCTAAGCACAGAGAGCGAGGAAGCTTCAGTATAGTAATCTGCATGTAAGAAGATTCATTATCCTTTTAGCACACACAGTAAAGGTTAATGCTCCATCTTTGGTGCCAGACCTCTCTCAGCTGTCTATGGCCTGTTTGCCTGCATAGAAATCAGTTCAGCACAGAGATTCTTCAAGTATAACCCAGGTACAAATTTCACATTTATCTGCAGAAAGCACTATGCTTTCATTCTCTGACTGATGTAGTGTTTTGTACTGGAGAATTCCACAGTCCAAACTTCATTAAGAAGTTTCAACATCAATTTTGAATACAGTGGCAGAGTTACCAATATCCTCTCTTCTAGTAGAATGCATATATTCACAGATTTTGTAAAAGGCTACTGGAAGAAAACTCCAGAAGTTATCAAATTCCGGCTAGCTGAGCACCTTGTGAGTGAGATTAATTGCCAGTCCCAAGCCCAGATGAAATTAGGAGGGGTTGGCAGGACTACTTTAAAAATGCAAAAGAAGACAAGTGGAAGGGTAGATCAAAGAAGGACACACTGGCTTGGTTGTCACCTGGGTCAACAAGCACTGTGCTTGAGCCTTGGGGACTAGGGGTTATAGTGAAAGTATATTACTGAGACCCAAGTTAAGAAGGGGATAAGCTGAGAATGAAAGGAAGAAAAGGAAAAGGAGGAATCACCACTGGAGAAAGTGAAGTTACTTACCTGTAGAAGGCCAGGTATCTTTACACTTGGGTGACATCATCCCAACGGAGCCCAGTGCGGATGCTGCCCAGCACTCTGTATCTTTAAGAGGCTTTTGGCAGTGGCCCCACCGCGCTTGGGTGAGTGCCTTCCCACCCAAAATTAAAGTGTGGGACCCTCAGTAACACAAAATAACTAAAAAAGAATTCAACTCTAAGGGGAGGAGGAAGGGGGGTAAGGATACCCGTCCTGCTGTCCTCGGAGAACACCTGCTAGAGGTAAGTAACTTTGCTTTCTCCAAGAACAAGCAGGACAGTAGTATCCTTACACTTGGGAATCCCTAGCTATTAGCTAACAGGCTCACTGAAAACAACGCTAGGACAATAGGGTCTTCCAATAGCAAGACAAACAAATTTAATTAACCTTAAATTTATATACAAGCTGGTTGTGGAGGTGCAGCCTGGACAGAATGAATGAAGCCTGAAGAGAGTGGAGCTGGATTCTAAACACCAAAAATTCTGCAGGACTGTCTGGCCAAATTGACTGTTGCGTTAGGCATTCTGCTCAAGGCAGTAATGAGATATGAATGTGTGAACTGAAGGCGCCACAGCCTTGCACATCTCCTCAATGGCTCTAATATTGAGAACTGTGATATGGCTGTCAAGTCAGCTCAGCCCAAGTATAAGAACAGGAGATGCAATCTTGGCCCTGGGCTCATCCTCCACTTCCAAAGGAAATGGAATGACATCAGAAATTCCTTTACAAAAGATGGAAATGAAAGGTCTCCGGAGGAGAATTTTTCCTTTCAGGTGGAAGGGAGGGTTCAGAGGGAATTCCATAGGACTCGTCTGAGGAAAAATACCTTGAATCCTATGTACGGAGGGGGAGAAGTCCTCCCAGCGCCGACGCTTCTCCGGTGCTGAATCCATTGACGCCCAGCACCATGCATCAAGAAGGACCAACGATGGCCTTCGCCCGAAGCGGCTCCTCGGTTTTGATGAGGACGTTGAATCCACATGTCGCCTCGGGTCTGACGATGGACGGTCCCAGGGGCCCTGCACAGCAGCAGGCCTCGAGACAGGTGGAGACCCACTTGATACTTCACTGCTCCCAGTGTCTAAGGGTCTAGCAGCAGTCGTGCTTACTGACGCTTCCAATGCCGGTGCAACACTCTACCTCAAAATGCCTACGACACTGATGCCAAGGAACCGGACTTGGCACCAAAAATCCTCTCTCACTGAGCCTCTTTGGAAACTTGGGTCCTCTTCTTCATGTGAAGACAGAGAACACAGTTATTGGAGCTATGGTTGGGCCCAAGACACTGCAGACACCAAGAATGGGTGTGTTTTCCAGAGATTGTCCAATTGCACCGGATACAGCATTTGAAGCCACTAGGAACTTTCGTGGACATGGAAGAAATCTTTGTTGGCTAAATTAAACTACACTATGGTGCCTGAAAAATGGGCAAGGCATGGAAAAAGAAAGGGAAAGTTCTCTACCAAAGTCAAGGCCTAAAAGCGGCTTGATGATGACAGAAAATAAAAGGGAACTTAACCGGATAAAATCGCAAAAAAATTAAAGGTTCCACCAAAAGGAACACAATAACTGACGAAAAACAGCTGAAAGGCACGAAAAAAGCTCTCTAGGATCGAGCAATGTGAGGTTAAAAAAACCCACACCCTCTCCTCACCGCGGAAAAAGAACTGAGACCGCTTTCTCGCAGAGGGCAGGGAGGCAATCACACATGCACAGTGGAGTGCATCTGGCGCTCCACAAAACTCTCATTTAGCTTTCGTAAACTCCAGACCGGGCGACGTGAGTCAGCGTCACCCACTTGTGAGAATTATAAGCCTGCTTGTCCTTGAAGAATCTGTTTTACTCTTTTGGGATATTGCCAGGTACTCGTGACCTGGATTGGCCAGTGTTGGAAACAGGATCCTGGGCTTTATGAACCTCCAGTCTGTCCCAGTACAACAATGTTTTTGTTCTTATTATGTTCTGATTTTTAAAAAGGGCTCTACAGGTGATCCGGGAAATTATAGACCGGTAAGCCTGACGTTGGTGCCGGGCAAAATAGTGGACACTATTATAAAGAATAAAATTACAGAACACATAGACAAACATGGTTTAATGGGACAGAGTCAACATGGGTTCAGCCAAAGGAAGTCTTGCCTCACCAATTTGCTTCACTTCTTTGAAGGTGTGAATAAACATGTGGATAAAGGTGAGCCGGTTGATGTAGTGCACCTAGATTTTCAGAAATCTTTTGATAAAGTTCCTCATGAGAGACTCCTGAGAAAAGTAAAGAGTCATGGGATAGAAGGCAAGGTTCTGGTGTGGATTAGGAATTGGTTATTGGACAGAAAACAGAGGGTAGGGTCAAATGGTCATTTCTCTCAATGGAGGAGGGTGGAGTGCTGCAGGGATCTGTACTGTATTTTGATATCGGAATGACAAGTGAGGTGATCAAATTTTTAGATGATACAAAACTATTTAAGGTTGTCAAAACATGTGCGGACTGTGAAATATTGCAGGAAGACCTTAGGGAATTGGGCATCCAAATGGCAGATGAAATTTAATGTGGACAAATGCAAGGTGGTGCACATTGAATAATTCAAATCATAGTTATCTGATGCTAGGGTCCACCTTGAGGGTCAGCGCTCAAGAAAAAGATCTGGGTGTCGTTGAAAACATTACACTGAAATCTTCTGCTCAGTATGCAGCGGCGGCCAAAAAAGCAAACAGGATGCTAGGAATTATTAGGAAAGGGAGTGGGAATAAGACCGAAAACACTATAAAGCCTTTGTATCATTCCATGGTGCGTCCGCACCTGAGTATTGCGTTCAGTTCTGGTTGCCATATCTCAAAAAAGAAATAGAATTAGAAAAGGTTCAAAGAAGAGTGGCTAAAATGATAAAGGGGGTGGAACTCCTCTCATATGAGGTTAGGGCTCTTAAGCTTGGAAAAGAGATGGATGAGGAGAGATATGATTGAGGTCTACAAAATCCTGAGTGGTTACCGACCCATCTCCCTCCTCCCTTTTCTCTCCAAATTACTTGAGCGTGCTGTTCACCACCGCTGTCTTGATTTTCTCTCCTCACATGCTATTCTTGACCCACTACAATCTGGTTTTCGCCCTCTCCACTCAACCGAAACTGCGCTTACTAAAGTCTCCAATGACCTATTACTGGCTAAATCCAGAGGTCTCTATTCCATCCTCATTCTTCTTGATCTTTCTGCTGCTTTTGACACTGTCAATCACAGCATACTCCTCGATACCCTGTCCTCACTTGGATTCCAGGGCTCTGTCCTTTCCTGGTTCTCTTCCTACCTCTCCCTCCGCACCTTCAGTGTTCATTCTGGTGGATCCTCTTCTACTTCTATCCCTCTGCCTGTCGGCGTACCTCAGGGTTCTGTTCTTGGTCCCCTCCTCTTTTCTATCTACACTTCTTCCCTTGGTTCATTAATCTCATCCCATGGCTTTTCCTACCATCTCTATGCTGATGACTCCCAAATCTACCTTTCTACCCCTGATATCTCACCTTGCATCCAAACCAAAGTTTCAGCATGCTTGTCTGACATTGCTGTCTGGATGTCTCAACGCCACCTGAAATTAAACATGACCAAAACCGAGCTTCTCATTTTTCCCCCCAAACCCACCTCCCCACTCCCCCCGTTTTCTATTTCTGTTGATGGCTCTCTCATTCTCCCTGTCTCCTCAGCTCGAAACCTTGGGGTTATCTTTGACTCTTCTCTCTCCTTCTCTGCTCATATCCAGCAGACCGCCAAGACCTGTCGTTTCTTTCTTTACAACATCCATAAAATCCGCCCCTTTCTTTCCGAGCACTCTACCAAAACCCTCATCCACACCCTTGTCACCTCTCGTTTAGACTACTGCAATCTGCTTCTTGCTGGCCTCCCACTTAGTCACCTCTTTCCTCTCCAATCGGTTCAAAACTCTGCTGCCCGTCTCGTCTTCCGCCAGGGTCGCTTTACTCATACTACCCCTCTCCTCAAGTCACTTCACTGGCTCCCTATCCGTTTTCGCATCCTGTTCAAACTTCTTCTACTAACCTATAAATGTACTCACTCTGCTGCTCCCCAGTATCTCTCCACACTCGTCCTTCCCTACACCCCTTCCAGTGCACTCCGCTCCATGGATAAATCCTTCTTATCTGTTCCCTTCTCCACTACTGCCAACTCCAGACTTTGCGCCTTCTGTCGTGCTGCACCCTACGCCTGGAATAAACTTCCTGAGCCCCTACGTCTTGCCCCATCCTTGGCCACCTTTAAAAAGGACTGAAAGCCCACCTATTCAACATTGCTTTTGACTCGTAACCACTCGCCTCCACCTACCCTCCTCTCCTCCTTCCTGTACACATTAATTGATTTGATTACTTTTTTTTTTTTTGTCTATTAGATTGTAAGCTCTTTGAGCAGGGACTGTCTTTCTTCTATGTTTGTGCAGCGCTGCATATGCCTTGCAGCGCTATAGAAATGCTAAATAGTAGTAGTAGTAGTAGTAGAAAGAGTAGAAGTAAATCGATTTTTTACTCATTCCAAAAGTACAAACACTAGGGGACACTCAAGGAAGTTACATTGAAATACTTTTAAAACAAATAGGAGGAAATATTTTTTCACTCAACGAATAGTTAAGCTCTGGAACTCTTTGTCGGAGGATGTGGTTAACAGCGGTTAATGTATCTGGGTTTACAAAAGGTTTGGACAAATTCATGGAGGAAAAGTTCATAGTCTGCTATTGAGGCAGACATGGGAAGCAAGTGTTTGCCCTGGGATTTGTAGTATGAAGTGTTGCCACGATTTGGGTTTCTGCCAGGTACTTGTGACTTGGCTTGGTCACCGTTTGGAAAACAGGATACTGGGCTAGATGGACCATTGGTCTGACCCAGTATGGCTACTCATGTTCTTATTTAAGAGAGATTAGAGAGGACTTAAACAGGGAAGTAATGGCTGAGGACAAGATCAAAGAAAGGAAACTGGAGATGTTTGGACATATCTGTAGGACTGAGGATAGGTTGATAAAAACAGTGAAGCATAGAAGAGCCAAAGGAATGAGGAAAAGAGAAAGACTGAAAATCTAAGGGCTGGATGGCAGTATACATTGCTCAAGACAGGAAAGGACCTTGGACGAGGACTGTTACCACCACTGACCACCAACAGTCTATAAGGACTATGGGGTGAAGTGATGATGATGATCCATCTTAGTACACTGAGATTACTCCAGCTTAAGCATACAAAAATTCTTCCCTTTTATCCTTATCGGGATGTCACAGGAGAAGCATTCCTTGCCTCCTCTTTTACTACACTCCTAGAATGTTTTTAGGACTTTTCAAAACACTCAGTCCCAGGAGTACGACTCCTCCAGCAGGGAGGACCTATTCATGGGTACTCTTTTGGAACCATCTTCTCCTACCCTCATATTTCTTATCCACAATTTGTACACAAAGAAAAGAAAGGAAGTATCTTTCCCTCACCTGCAGGAGGCTGAGCCTAGGTCAAATATCTTGAGTTTCTGAAATTTATAGAAGCCCCAAAAACTACCAAGCTAGCCAGTTCATGGGATTACTCCAGGAGAAGTATGCATACACATGGCAGAATTCAACCCAAAGAGATTATAAACTACTCGACCTTAAACATGAAGTGTCTGCTTTCAATAAAGCGAAGATACTTAACTAGGACAGCAGGCCATTAACTCTTACATGTGGGTGACATCATCCATGTTGCCCAGTAAGGAATGTTTTAATAGCATATTTAACTTTAACAGCCTCAGGCTAATGTTCCCACAAGAGCACAGAACCAGCAATACAGTATAATAGCAATACAAAAACAACCCCAAGAGAAGGTGGGAGGGTATGTGAAAATTAATGGCCTACTGTACTCTGAGAATACCTACTACAGGTAAATATCTACACTTTCTCAGAGGACAAGCAGGCCAGTCAACACTCACATGTGGGAATCCCTAGCTACCAGGCTCATCGAAAACAACAGTAGGACAAATGGAACTCACAACAGTGAGTTGAAATACTAATTAACCTGAAACTATATACATACTGTGCGAGAGTGCAGCCTAAACAGAATAAAACGGACCTAGGAGGGTGGAGTTGGATTCTAGACCCCAAACAAACTGTCCGTTCAAACAGACCATCGCATCGGGTATCTTTCTCAAGGCAACAGTGAGATGTAAATGTGTGTACTGAAGACCACGTTGCAGCCTTACAAATTTCTCCTATAAAGGCTGTCCTCAAATGGGCTACCGTCGCAGCCATGGCTCAGAAATTATGAGCCTTGACATGATCCTCAAGAGTCAGCCAGCTTCTGCGTCACTGAAAGAAATGCAATCTGCCAGCCAACTAGAGCTTGTGACTGTCTGTAGGGCCTAGTCTACTCCAAGTAAAAAGGTCAATGCTCACTTTCATTCCAGAGTGTGCAGTGCGCATTCGCCAGGATAGACTTGAGGTTTCGGAAAAAATGTTGGAAGATCAACCAACCAGTTTAGATGGAACTCCGATACAACCTTAGGTAGTAACCTAGGGTGTGTGCGAAGAACTACTCTGTTACGATGAAATTTAGTGTAAGGTGGATTAGGGTCTGAAGCTCACTGAACCTGCGAGCTGAAGTAACAGCCACCAAAAATAAGACCTTCCAGGTCAAGTACTTCAGATCACAGAAATACAGCAGCTCAAAAGGAGCTTTTATCAGCTGGGTGAGGACAACATTGAGGTCCTGTAACACAGGCGGAGGTTTGATAGGAAGCTTTCTCAAAGGCAAACCCTTCATGAAGCGAACTACAGGTTGTCTAGAGATGGGTTCACCTTCCACACAGTGATAGTAAGCATTAATCGTACCGATTACAGAGTTGGTATTAAGCCCAGACTCGGAAAGGTGTAGAAGGTTTGAGTTTCAGCAAAGTCTTCCCCACGAGTGGAATGTTAGGATATTTGTACAGAAGGAAGGCATCCGATGCTAATCTGTTGTGTACCTTGACCTTGGAAAAGTACCGATGAACTTTGTGATTGAATGAAGTGGAAAGAGATCCGCCGAGTGACAACTTGTGCAGTTGCATGACCCTGCTCAGTCTGTCAGCCAGGGTGTTGGATTTGCCCGCCACATAAGTGGCTCTGAGAACTATCCTGTTCTGGACCGCCCACTGCCACATCCCTACGGCCTCCTGACACAGAGGGTATGATCCACTACACCCTTGCTTGTTGCAACCTGATTGTCCTTTTGAATGAACACAATTTGGTTGACAAGTCTGTCTATGAAAGCTTTTAAAGTGTTCCAGATCACCCATAACCCCAGGAGATTGATCTGAAGATCTATTTCCTGCATTGACCCTGAATGGGAAAGCCCATCCAAATGAGCTCTCCACCCCAGGTGGGATGCATCCATCATCAGCATCTTCTGGGGCCGAGTAATCTGGAATGGAAGTCCCACTGTCAAACTGGATCAAATTGTCCACCAGAGGAAGGACTGAACCAATTCCAGTGTTACTTAGATGACATCCGCTAGTTCCTGGAGGCCCGACACCCCTGGGAAGCTAGAGTCCACTAGGTAGTTCTCATGTGAAGACATGTCAAGGGAGTGACATGCACCGTGGAGGCCATGTGGCCTAGCGACCTCAACCTCAACACTGGCTGGCTCGAACCCAAGTGGCAAGTGTGACTAGAGCGTCGGCTCTCGGCACAGGGAAAAAGACTCGCACCTGTAGGTGTCTAGCAAGGCTCCAATGAATTACAATTGCTGAACTGGAAGCAGATAGGGTTTGGAGTAGTTTAAAACAAACCTTAATAGCTCCAGCACCCAAACAGTTCTCCGCAAGGACCCCTGAGCACTATCCTTAGACATGCTTTTCACCAGCCAATTGTTCACATGGTAGCGACACTGCGACTATCGCTAGACACTTGGTGAAAACCCTGGAAGCTGACGCAAAGCCAAACGGCAACACATGGTAATAGAAGTGACGTGTTCCCACCGAAATCTGAGATACTTCCTGTGGCCTGGAAGTATCAGGATGTGAGTGTAGGCATCCTTTAAGTCCACAGTCAATCGAGCCTGAATCACTGGGAGAAGGGTGTCCAGGGAAACTATCCTGAACTTTTCTTTGACCAGGAATTTGGTCAAGGCCCCTAAGTCTAGGATGGGATGCATTTTCCCTGTTTTCTTTGGGACAAGAAAGCACCTACAATAGAATCCCTTCCCTTCTTTACCTAGTGGAACAGCTTGATTGTGTAGGCCTTTAAAAGAGCGGAGAGTTCCTCTGCAAATACTTCACTGTGCTAATAGCGTAAGGAACATGCTCTCGGAGAAGAATTTGGTAGTCTGACCAAATGAAGAGCGTAACTGAGATGGACAATTTGAAGAACCTACCTCTCGGAGATTACAAGGTGCCATTTTTCATGGAAAAACTTCAGCCTCCTCATCAGGAACGGTCACTGGTATGGCGACGTTTTATGCACTTTGAATTACAACCTGCCAATTTCCCCTACAACCGGATCACGGTCATGTATATTGTATCCCTCCTGTCTGGATAGAGCCCGGCCTGGGCCTCCTCTCTTTGGCAATAACAGGATCCTGTTCTTACTGACCTACAGGCATTTCCGACTTGTCTTGGATATACCTGGGCAACCTTCTTCAGCAGCAGGTGAGCTCCATCTACAACAAGGGTCTCAGTGTCAGGAATTATGCCATCCGTTTCTGCACTTGACCATGTTGCAGAAGGGTGGGAGGGTGGTAATATAGAAAAATTACTCGATTACAGAGAACAGTATTGGATTTTTACTTTGGAAGCTGTCAGTCCTGGGGGACTAAATCGAGAAATCGAATGGATGACGTTGATTTAGTTCTAATTCTGGATTGGATGGAAGTGCCTTACCCCCTCACTCTGATTGTGTTCTTTTATAGGTGATACTAATTTACTAAAAAAGACTGAAAAAAAAAGCAGCGGCCATATTTAAACCCACGACGAAGAAGGACCTATATAGTTGGTATCTGTACTTTGGATATAACACTTTTTAAGTAAGATGTAAAGCTGTTTTCCATTGTTTTAGGACAGTGGTTCCCAAACCTGGTCCCGGAGGCACCCCAGCCAGCCAGGCCTCCAAGACATCCACAATGAACATTCATGACAGAGATCTGCATACACTACCTCCACTGCATGCAAACCTATCTCACCAATATTCACCGTGGACATCCCGAAAACCTGACTGGCTGGGGTACCTCCAGGACCAGGCCTGGGAACCACTGGCTATGATTTTTCAAGTACCTCATAATGAAGGCTTATGATGAAGTTAAGATAAGAAGAAGCTGAGCTAAGTAATTGATCTCATTTATATGTATATCACATAAGCATCTTTGTTCTCTCTTCTGGTTTCTCTGCTCCCGTATGTATGATTGTACCAGTACTGTGCTCACACGGAGTTAAGCCTCCTGTTGATTTTTTTTCTTTATTTTCTGAAATCAATTGATTTTTTTTTCCTTTTCTCCCCAGTCAGAAGAGGAAGGGGTTTCTTTTTCTCTTTCTGATAACAATTTTTCCCCTTCAGGCTTCTCACTGATCTTCCAGTGAAATGCTCCTTGTGACTCTGGGCAAGTCACTTAACCCTCCATTGCCCCATGTAAGCCGCATTGAGCCTGCCATGAGCGGGAAAGCGCAGGGTACAAATGTAACAAAAATAAAATAGATACTATTGGAGATTCTACATGGAATGTTGCTACTATTGGAGATTCTACATGGATTGTTGCTATTCCACTAGCAACATTCCATGTAGAAGCCTGCGCGGCCACATTGGTGATCTGCAAGGGCCGACTTCTACATGGAATGTTGCTAGTGGAATAGCAACATTCCATGTAGAATCTCAAATAGTAGCAACAGTGGAGGAGTGGCCTAGTGGTAATGGAGGAGTGGCCTAGTGGTTAGGGTGGTGGACTTTGGTCCTGGGGAACTGAGGAACTGAGTTCGATTCCCACTTCAGGCACAGGCATCTCCTTGTGACTCTGGGCAAGTCACTTAACCCTCCATTGCCCCATGTAAGCCACATTGAGCCTGCCATGAGTGGGAAAGCGCGGGGTACAAATGTAACAAAAATAAAAATTACTGATTCTGGGATCATCTTTTTTCTACATAAAAAAAAAGAGAACACTAGACATTATTGTAGTTGAACTGTTCAACTAGTTCGGTAATGTGACCCCACCGTCAAAAAGCCAGTCACACCCTACTCTGCCAGTGCTTTGTAGTCTAAGTGGCCAATACCTCAGGTGCTCTCTCTCTGTGGGGCAAAGGCACATAAAAATATGGCAAACAAAAAGCAGGAGGTAAGGAAATTCTAAAACAAGGAACCAAAAGAAAACAGAAAAAGGCTAAGAACACTTTCAAAAGTCCAACTGGATGGAAACAAAACTATCAAGAAACAAATGTATTGCAAACCAGCATTTCTTATTTTCTTTAGAAGCCCTTACTGGATCCAGTTTACAAATCTAAACCAGGAACAAATATTAGATAAATAATAAATTAGTACTTTCTAATCTAATCTAATCTAAGCGAGTCCTGCATGGCAAATGAGACGAAGCCTATAGGAATTGAAGGGGCTTCCTCTCGTTTGCCATGCAGGAATTGCTAGCACGGTAGAATTGATCCTTTGTGTTTTCTCCTTACAGGAGTAGCCGACTATAAGGAAACTGATCAGGTAAGTATCTCCCCATTTTTAACTCTGTGACTATATTCTTTCTGTCTCCTTTCTTTATACAAACTCCAGTTATTCCTATCGTTTTCCTAACCCCACCCTACAACTGTCAATCCCTCTCCTTTATCTTGTAACCAGCTTCTTGTACCTTCCCTTTGTTCCATGTAAGCTACATTGAACCTACCAATTTGTGGGATACAAATGTAATAAATAAATATATTGCACCTGTGTCTAAGGGCCCTGTTTACTAAGCAGTGTTATAGGCACGTTAAGATTTTTAACGTGCGTTAACCATGTACGTGCCTACAATATCCCTATAGGTGCCTACATGGTAGGTGCGCTAAAAACCCTAATGCACCTTAGTAAACAGGGCTCTAAGTCCTTTATCTCACCAGCCTTTCTCTAATTCTTCTACCTTCTCCTTTCTTGTATCATTGGAGCTCTTGCCTTCTTCTGTGTTCTTCCTTTTCTGTGAACACCTACTCCCTGTCTCTACGAACTCAGGGCCTCTTACCAAGCTGCGCAGCAATGTCGGCGAAGCCTATTCAAAGTGAATGGGCTTTGTCAGCATTACCGCACTGCGGACCACTAGTGCGGCTTGATAAAAGAGGCGCTCAGTAAGAGACTTAAACTTTCTTCAGGCCTGAGTTTCCCTAACTATCTAATAAAATTAAAGGATAATTGGAATCCCTGCAAAAAAGCCCTTTTCCCCAAAAAATTCTTCCTTTCTTGCTCTCTCTGTGCAGTCACAAAAGAAAATTAGAGGTCTGTACTCTGACCATCAGCTACTTTCTCTTTTGGTCAAATTAAGACTATAAATCAGTTCTTCATTGGTGGGATTCCTGATTTCCCACACATAGTAACATAGTAAGTGATGGATGAAAAAGACCTGTACAGTCCATCCAGTCTGCCCAACAAGATAAACTCACATGTGCTACTTTATATGTATACCTGACCTTGATTTGTATCTGCCATTTTTAGGGCACAGACCGTGGAAGTCTGCCCAGTATTAGCCGTGCCTCCCAACCACCGGTGCTGCCACCCAATCTCTGCTAAGCTTCTGAGGATCCATTCCTTCTGAACAGGATTCCTTTATGTTTATCCCACACATTTTTCAATTCCGTTACTGTTTTCATCTCCACCACCTCCCGTGGGAGGGCATTCCAAGTATCCACCACTCTCTCCGTGAAAAAATACTTCCTGATATTTTTCTTGAGTCTGCCCCCCTTCAATCTCATTTCATGTCCTCTAGTTCTACCGCCTTCCCATCTCCGAAAAAGGTTCGTTTGCGGATTAATACCTTTCAAATATTTGAATGTCTGTATCATATCACCCCTGTTTCTCCTTTCCTCCAGGGTATACATGTTCAGGTCAGCAAGTCTCTCCTCATACATCTTGTAACGCAAATCCCATACCATTTTTGTAGCTTTTCTTTGCACTGCTTCAATTCTTTTTACATCCTTAGCAAGATACGGCCTCCAAAACTGAACACAATACTCCAGGTGGGGCCTCACCAACGACTTGTACAGGGGCATCAACACCTCCTTTCTTCTGCTGGTCACACCTCTCTCTATACAGCCTAGTATCCTTCTGGCTACAGCCACCGCATTGTCACACTGTTTCATCGCCTTCATATCCTCAGATACTATCACCCCAAGATCCCTCTCCCTGCCTGTACATATCAGACTCTCACTGCCTAACACATATGTCTCCCGTGGATTTCTACTCCCTAAGTGCACTGTCAGACACAGCTACTGACAGGCTTAATAAAGATCACCATCAAAGCTTTACCCTTGGTACAAACATATTTCCATGAGGAAATTAATATTTTTTCAAAATTAAAAGTATAGGTAAAATTCCTCTCATTACATTTTCACATCACGCCTCACAAAACAGTCACACTTTTCCCTGGTGTCAAATAAGCCACGGACAATCCACTATAACCACAGTCCTCTTTAAATTGGTATAAAATCCTCTCTCACACACACTGAGCACTCAAACACCCTTTTCTTTCAATATTACCCACCCAACTGCCCAGCAGTGACGGCTGTTTAGAATTCTCCTGGGGGTTCTGTCAGCTCATGCTGCAACAGGCTTCCCTGCCCTGATTTTCCTGTGCACTATTCCCCTGAAGAAACCTAAATGAAGAGTCACATTTTCCCTTAATTATAATTTAAATGTTTCAGTTTGTAAAATGGTTGTTGATGGATGACTTCAGCGTAAGGACATCTATCTCAGATATATTTTCAAGCAGGAAATCTGGACATCTTTCCTGTTTGAGAAGTGCTATGAGATGGACATTTTTTTTCAACATTATGAGCAGGACATCCCAATTCTGACTTGGACATTCTTTTGAAAATGTCTCTCCATGTGAAAATCCTGGGAGATGACTTGAGGTCGAAAGGCAACATGTGACACTGCTAGTGGTGTTTCCCTACGTGAAATCTGAGATTATTTCTGGTGACTTGGAAAGTATCTGGATGTGAGTATAGGCATCCTTTAAGTCCAGAGAGCATAGCCAATCGCTTTCTTGAATCATGGGGAGAAGGGTGCCCTAGGGAAAGCATCCTGAACTTTTCTCTGACGAGATATTTGTTCATATCCCTGAGGTCCAGCATGGGACAGAATTCTTCCATTTTCTTGGGCACAAGGAAGTACCTGGAGAATCCCTTCCCTTCTTCCCCTGGTGAAACGGGTTCGACCACATAGGCCTGTAGAAGCACAGAGAGTTACTCTGCAAGAACCTGCCTATGCTGAGAGCTGAGGTAACATGCTCTTGGTGAACAATGTCGAGGCATCTATTGCCAATGTAGAGCAGAACCCACTGGTCGGAGGTTACAAAGGACCACCTTTCCTGGGAGAAAATTTAGCCTCCCCCCCTACTGGAAGGTCATCTGGGATAGTTACTTGAATGCAAGAGCATAGCCAGACCTGCCATTTTGGGTGGGTCCAGAGTTAACCTGGTTAAGCCCTTCCCACCCTCATACATACAATTGTTTTTTAACTTTTCCCTCCACCCCTGCATCCATCTCTTCCTCTCTCTTCCCATCCATCCCCTCTGCCCCTACTCAAGTGTCTTTATCTTTATCCCTCTCCTCTGCCCCAGACTGGCACCTGCTCCTCCCCTGAACCCGTGGCCAGACATCTGCCCATCCCTCTCTGAACCCCCTCAGTCTACCTCAGAGCTGTCGCCGGTGGCGATTCCTATAGGCAACCTGTGCTGGCCCTATACGCTTCTCTCTATCGCGCCCTACCCTTGATGACATCACTTCCTGTTTCTTCACTGGTGTGGATATAGTAAAGGGAAGCCTGCAGGCCTGGCGCAGGTTGCCTACAGGAATCGCTGCCAGCGGGCTCTGAGGTAGACCAGGGGGTTCAGAGAGGGACAGCTAAAATGCAGTTGGCAGTGGAAGACGCAGAAGGAGGCAGCTTAGAAAGGCTGCTTTTTGTCCTTTGAAGTCCACTCCATCCGCTTTTTCACTCCTCTGCCTCTCCAATTGGCAGTCATTTATCGACCCCCTGATAAGTCTCTTTAGCCAAAATTCTGCTGGCTAAATCCAGAGGTCTCTATTCTATCCTTATCCTTCTCGACCTATCTGCTGCTTTTGACACTGTTGACCATACCATACTCCTAGATACACTATCCTCGATTGGATTCCAGGGCCCTGTTCTTTCCTGGTTCTCTTCTTACCTCTCACTTCACACTTTCAGTGTTCACTCTGGCGGTTCCTCCTCAACTTCCATCCCGCTTTCAGTTGGTGTCCCCCAGGGTTTTGTCCTTGGACCCCTCCTTTTCTCCATCTATACCTCTTCCCTTGGTACCCTGATTTCATCTCATGGCTTTCAATACCATCTTTATGCAGATGACTCTCGGATCTACATCTCCACCCCTGAAATCTCAACCGTAATCCAGGATAAAATTTCATCCTGCTTGTCTGACATTGCTGCTTGGATGTTTCAACACCATCTGAAGCTAAACATGACTAAAACTGAACTTCTCATTTTTCCCCCTAAACCCACCTCCCCTCTTCCCCCATTCTCTATCTCTGTTAATGGCTCTCACATCCTCCCTGTCTCCTCGGATCGTAACCTTGGAGTCATCTTTGATTCTTCTCTCTTCTTCTCTGCGCATATTCAACAGATCGCCAAAACCTGTCGTTTCTTTATCTAGAACATTAGCAAAATCCGCCCCTTCCTTTCTAAATATGCTACCAGAACCCTTGTTCAAACCCTTGTCACCTCTTGTTTGGATTATTGCAATTTACTTCTCACTGGTCTTCCTCTCAGCCATCTCTCTCCTCTCCAGTCTGTCCAAAATTCTGCAGCACGACTTATTTTCCGCCAAAATCGTTATACCCACACTAGCCCACTCCTCAAGTCACTTCACTGGCTCCCTGTCCGCTTCCGCATACAGTTCAAACTTCTCTTACTGACCTTTAAATGCATCCACTCTGCAGCCCCCCATTATCTCTCCACTTTCATCTCTCCCTACATTCCTCCGCGTGAACTCCGCTCACTGGACAAATCCCTCGTCGTCCCCCTTCTCCTCCACTGCTAACTCCAGGCTTCGTTCCTTTTCCCTCGCGGCACCTTATGCCTGGAATAGACTTCCTGAGCCTGTATGTCTAGCTCCATCTCTACCTGTTTTCAAATCTATGCTGAAAACCCACCTTTTCACCACTGCTTTTGGCTCCTAGCCACTACTCAATTGCCCTCCCCTTGTTCCTTCTCACCCAGTACTTCCCTCGCCCTTAATTGTCTTGTCTGTCTGTATTACTTTTAGATTGTAAGCTCTATTGAGCAGGGACTGTCTCTTTGTGTCAGGTGTTCAGCGCTGCGTGCGTCTGGTAGCGCTATACAAATGTTAATAATAATATAATGGTGTCAGTATGTTTCTTAATGAGGTCAGAGACCTCTTTCACCTTGTCCCCAAAAAGGTTATCTCCTTGGCACAGAATAAGTACATAAGTAATGCCACATTGGGAAAAGACCAAGGGTCTATCGAGCCCAGCATCCTGTCCACGACAGCGGCCAATCCAGGCCAATGGCACCTGGCAAGCTTCCCAAACTTACAAACATTCTATACACGTTATTCCTGGAATTGTGTATTTTTCCCAAGTCCATTTAGTAGTGGTTTATGGACTTGTCCTTTAGGAAACAGTCTAACCCCTTTTTAAACTCTGCCAAGCTAACCGCCTTCACCACGTTTTCTGGCAATAAATTCCAGAGTTTAATTATGCGTTGGGTGAAGAAAGATTTTCTCCGATTTGTTTTAAATTTACTACACTGAAGTTTCATCGCATGCCCCCTAGTCTTAGTATTTTTGGAAAGCGTGAACAGATGCTTCACATCCACCTGTTCCACTCCACTCATTATTTTATATACCTCTATCATGTCTCCCCTCAGCCGTCTCTTCTCCAAGCTGAAAAACCCTAGCCTCCTTAGTCTTTCTTCATAGGGAAGTCATCCCATCCCCGCTATCATTTTAGTCGCCCTTCGCTGCACCTTTTCCAATTCTACTATATCTTTCTTGAGATGCGGCGACCAGAATTGAACACAATACTCAAGGTGCGGTCGCACCATGGAGCGATACAACGGCATTATAACATCCTCACACCTGTTTTCCATACCTTTCCTAATAATACCCAACATTCTATTCGCTTTCCTAGCAGCAGCAGCACACTGAGCAGAAGGTTTCAATGTATTATCAATGACGATACCCAGATCCCTTTCTTGGTCCGTAACTCCTAACGTGGAACCTTGCATGACGTAGCTATAATTCGGGTTCTTTTTTCCCCACATGCATCACCTTGCACTTGCTCACATTAAACATCATCTGCCATTTAGCCGCAAAGTCTCCCAGTCTCGAAAGGTCCTTCTGTAATTTTTCACAATCTTGTCGCGAGTTACCGACTTTCAATAACTTTGTGTCATCAGCAAATTTAATTACCTTGCTAGTTACTCCCATCTCTAAATCATTTATAAATATATTAAAAAGCAGCGGTCCAAGCACAGACCCCTAAGGAACCCCACTAACTACCCTTCTCCATTGTGAATACTGCCCATTTAACCCCACTCTCTGTTTCCTATCCATCAACCAGTTTTTAATCCACAATAGGACATTTCCTCCTATCCCATGTCTGCTAACCTCTAATGAACAGCTGGTTCAAGGTCAGAGACATGCAGTCATGAGAGTCTACACATCCCCACAACTAGAGAAGACTCTGGATGCAATATCAGAAGTGTCAAAAGTGCCCATGGCCAGATATTTCCTGCACTCCTGCTTGCCGGCCAGCTGCCAAAGCTGTGCAGCCTGCTCCAGTGGGAGAGTGTCCACAAAGTCTAGTGCACCTTGCACCAGGGACTTAAAGTAAAGGCTTGTGTAGAGCTTTTAGGTCTGCGTGCGGGAGACAAGCATCGAGGCATGATAAACCAATCCAAATCTGAACCTCTCTGCCTGGGTGAGCAGAGGAATGAGTCCTGGAACTTCTGACCCTTTTGAGAGCAGATTCGACCACCAAAGAATAGTGGGGTAACTGGGCATCATCAAATCCAGGAGCCTTCTGGATTCTATACATAGTACCCACCTTCTTAGGAGCAACTTGCACAGAGAGAGGGATCTCCCAGTTCGTCATCTGTGCATCTTTGAGAACACTGTGAAGGGGAACTGTCACAGCCTCTCTAGGCGGAGAGTCTCCAACCTAACTGGAATGGCTGTCAATATTTCCCTTACAAAACCAGTGAAGGAGAGAGCCTCAGGTGGAGACGTGCCTCTCCTCAGCAGGAAAGGGTTCTGAAGATATTCCATAGAACTCCTCCTCCAAGAAGTGGTTCCCTCTCAGATTTCCATGAACGGTCCATGTTTAGACTCAGCAAAGTACTCCGCATGGGACGGCTGAGTCTGTGACTGCCTCAGGTGAGTGGAATGGCCTCCATGTCTTGACGGGTGTCGAGGTGCGTGTCTGCCCCAACCCTCAAGGGAAGAAGCTTCCTCCCCCGACGTAGAGGTCATCACCACCTGCCAGCCCCAATGCCCACTGAGGCACCCGTGTCGGGGACCTCTCCACAAGCAAAGCCTGGGTCTGCAAGTCAAGCTGGGGGTGTGCCATGGCTAGTGAAAGCACCTCAATGCTGATGCACTGAGGAACTGCAGCAACCCCGCCAGCTCTTCCTTGAACATGGTCTGGAACCGCTTTTTGGGGGTAATCATCGGTAAAAGCTGAAACGATGTTGGTATGGAGACAACCTGCAAATCTACCAGTGCCGACTCGGAAACTGGATCTCGGCTGCCCTTAGACAGACGCGTCAGCACCTCAACTAAAGAGGTAGAGCGCTCCTCCCAGCACCGATGTTTCTCGGGTGTTGGAGACGCCCATGCCCTGGAGCTCCTGGCACCGTGCTTTGAGGGGGACCAATGCCGATGTTTGGCATTGTGATCCCTCTGTGCTGATGAAGAAATGTCGAATTCACACGCCTTCTTGGTGTCGAGTCCCATGCTGATGTATGCTGTTGTTTTCTCTTTGCATTAATCTGGACTGTACACTGCTTTGATGTTGATATCATGAAAGGCAGTGTATCAAATGCTATATAAACAAACAAACAAACAAACACACACACACAGTGGCACATATCAAATCTGCTCTACTGATGATGCCCCCAGAGGATTGACAACAACACTGAGAGCACATTTAAAACATATTGGAGGAGATTTTTTTCACTCTATGCACAATTAAGCTCTGGAATTCATTGCCATAGAATATGGTAAAAGCAGTTGGCGTAGCTGGGTTTTAAAAACGTTTGGACAAGTTCCTGGAGGCATAGGAGCCAGCTCTGTGAGTGCCAGTGGCTACTGAGCACCCCATATATTGAACAAGCTCCTTCACTGTGTTGAGGGAGGGATAATTTGTATTATGTTTGACACCCCCAGTCATTTTGAAATACTGGCACCTATTCCCGGAGGAAAAGTCAATGAATCATTCTTAACCAGACAGACCTGGAGAAAGCCACTGCTTATCCCTGGGTGTAAACAGCACAGAATCTACCTATCTTTTGGGATCATACCAGGTACTTGTGACCTGGATTGGCCTCTGTTAGAAACAGAATTCTGGGCTTGATGGACCTTTCATCTGCTCCAGTTTGGTGGTTCTTATGATTTTCTTTGCACAATTTTTGTAATTCTTAGTTCAGGCCCTCTGTATGTTGTAATACCTCCCCTTTCTATGTAGAGTACTAATTATTACTCAACTGTACTGTGTAATATCTGCTATTAGTACTAACCTGTGTAGTAATGAGCTACTTCTCTTTCTCCTGACTCCTTTGGATTCTGTACATTCAGCTCGTGCTTTTGATTAATCCTTGCTAAAACTTCAGGATTGATGCTTTCATGGTCTGTACCTAGGAATTACAAAGAAAATTGAGGTTTATTTCTTTTACATTCACAGAAAAATACACAGCAGTAATTCTCAAGGGGAGGGGGAGGTTCTACGACTGTCATCTACCATAAAGCAGAGGGATCTGGAGGTCATTGTTATAAATGACCTTGAAGTGATCAAACATTAAGAAGGGAGAGTAGATTCTGAAAAAAATATATATATACTAGTAAGAAAGACCCTTTCAGAGACTAATGAAACGGGCGCTAGCAAGGTTTTCATCCCTGGCACTGCGATGATCAAGCTGGCTCCCTCCTTCCGTTCCACCCACATTCAGGCTGGCTGGTTGTTTGGTTGCTTCGCTCCCTCCCTCCCTTCTTCAGATGTTCAGGCTGCCTGCATGCCTGCTCGCCTCCCTCCCTCTCACCTTTAGGTTGTGTGTGTTTTTTGCAGCAGCAGCAGCAGCGGCGGCGGCCGGACAGCGAGGGAAGGGTGGCGATGGGATTGATGTTGCTGTGGGGGGGGGGGGGGGGGAGGGACGCACGGCCAGAGCGTTTCGGAGCCTGGAAGGGGCGTTGCTTCATCTGTGTCTCTCTGTCGTCGTTCCGTGGATGGCAGGCTGGAGGGACGGCGTGGGGCAGGCATTGCAGAGCCAGTACGTTAGTTTTTTCCATGACCCACCCTCGACGTGAGGGCGGGGCTGCTGTGCGATGCGATTTGTTGATTGTCATAGCTCCGCCCTCCACGTCACGACGTCGTGACGCAAGGGCGGGGCAGACAGTCCTGTGTGAAAAATCCAAATTTCGATCTACACCACCATGCAAGACCGGAAGTTGCAGCTTCATTTAGAACGTTGAGGTTGCAAATTATGTCCAGAAGGGGCGTGACTGTGGGTGGGTCTCTGACTGAGAGTGAGTGAGTGGTGCATGAGGTGAGTGGTGCTGACAGCCTAGCCTACCAACACTGCAGGGCTTCAGTGTGTCTCTGCCACAGAGTAAGCTTCAGTATGTTCAAGGTGAGAATTATTTATATAGATATTATAGATATATGGTAATATTTCTCTACCAATCATTGGTGAGACCTAATCAAGAGGATTGTTTCCCATCCCTCCCACAAAGAAAACTGCCCCTCCACCCCTTGACCTACCGAGGCATGTCCGTGGTGGGCAGTGGTACCTGGGTGGGAGTGGTCACACTCTGCTCCTACCTGGACCTCGGCTGTGCTTCAAACTGACCGCTATGACCGCTCATGTTAGTCTCACGGTTCTGAAAAGGCAATGGGAAATGGGCTACTGGATCAAGAGGCCAGGACAACAGTCTAGGGTCTTAAATGTTTTTATTAGTTAAAGACTCGACCCAGATCTGTGTTTCAGCCACAGGCCGATTTCAGGAGTCTTATTAGGTTGAATAAATATTTAAATCTTCAATAGAAAGTATTCCTTGAATACTGGTACAATGGGTTAGTCTTAAAATAGACCTTTTCACAGACACACAATTATAGCGCTCACACTGGCGTTTGACAAAGGTCTTTTTGAAGACCAAAGGTTTCAGTGCTCACGCCGTCATTTGAAAAAGGTCCTTATGAGACTGAGGCATTCAAATGGCAGATGATGTTTAATGTGAGCAAGTGCAAAGTGATGCATGTGGGGAAGAGAAACCTGAACTATAGCTATGTAATGCAAGGTTCCACGTTAGGAGTCACCGACCAGGAAAGGAATCTAGGTGTCATCATTGACGATATGTTGAAACCCTCTACTCAGTGTGCTGCGGCAGCAGCTAAGAAAGCAAATAGAATGTTACTGTAGGTATTATTAGGAAAGGAATGGAAAACAAAAATGAAGACGTTATAATTCCTTTGTATTGCTCCATGGTGCAACTGCACCTCGAATATTGTGTGCAGTTCTGGACATTGCATCTCAAAAAAAGATATGGTGGAATTAGAAAAGGTAAAGAGAAGGGTGTTGAAAATGATAAAAGCGGCTAGGGCTCTTCAGCTTGGAGAAGACACGGCTGAGGGTAGATATGATAGAAGTCTATAAAATAAAGAGTGGAGTGGAACGGGTAGACGTTAATCGCTTGTTTACTCTTTCCAAAAATACTAGGCCTAAGGGGCACGCAATGAAGCTACAAAGTTGTAAATTTAAAACGAATTGGAGAAAATATTTCTTCACTCAACGTGTAATTAAACTCTGGAATTCATTGCCAGAGAATGTAGTAAAAACAGTTAGCTTAGCTGGGTTTAAAAAAGGTTTGGCTAGCTTCCTAAAAGAAGTCCATAAGCCATTATTAAGATGGACTGGGGAAAATCCACTGCTTATTTCTATGATAAGCAGCATAAAATGTTTTGGGATTTTGCCAAGTACTTGTGACCTGGATTGGCCACTGTTGGTAACACGATACTGGGCTTGATGGACCTTCGGTCTGTCCCAGTATGGCAAAGCTTATATTCTTATCCTTAAAGATGCACTGACAAAGAACTGGGAATCTCCCCTCTCAGTTCAGGTTGCACCTAAGAAAGTGGATTCACATTATCGTATCCAGAAGGCTCAACTGCCACACCATTCTCTGGTGGTTGAATCCTCCCTCAAATGAGTCCCAAGTAGAGAGGCTTGGACACTAGACTCTTTTGGGAGGAAAGCTTTTCAGGCTTCCAGTTCTATTTGCTCTACATGAGCCTTTATTTGCAGTCATTTGTCCACAGTACACTAAGTATTGCGGATTCTCTCCCATAGGAGCAGGCCTCAGAGCTTTGCCAGTTGGCCAGTAAGTAGCTGGCCAGGGCACCTATGACTCTTCTGACATAGCTTCCAGACTCTCGGCCATGGGTGTAGGGATGCACAGACTCTCATCTCATGGCTGCGTTTCTCTGACCTAGAACCAGTGGTTCAAAAGAGATTGGCTGACGTTCCTTGCCAAGGTGGCCTCATAAAGAAACATACTGATAACATCCAAACCCTGTCTCGGCATCCTCAAACTGCAACCTCTTCCTCATGGAGATGGGCCTAGGCAGCAACGCTACTACTCTCAAAGGCACAGGTTTCCGATGACATTTTGCTTTGCTCAGAACCCCCAGTCCCAACGTTCTTGGCCTTGCCAGTCCTGCCCTCAGAAGCCCCAGCTGGCTCTCCAGTCAAAGCAAGGGACAAGCTTTTGATTGGCTCCGGGACAGCATAACTGCACTCAAAGTAACCTTCCCAGATAGCTTACTGGGGGGGGGGGGGTGTCAGAAGTTTTACCCCTTGTAACCTCTGGCCGGTGAGCTCTTCAAATAGTCTGTCTCAGTTATGTACTGAATTGGTGTCAAAGATCACCAAATTGTCCACCGAGAGCACTGTACATCAGCTCTCGGCACAAGCAGGTACTTGTAGAGGAAATCTTTGCCCTTCTACAGGCCAATGCGGTCAAACCTGTACCATTAGGGGAAGAAGGGAAGGGATTGTACTCCAAGTACTCCCTTGTGCCCACCCGGGGGGGGGGGGGGGGGGGGGGGGAAATTTCATCCCATCCTAGACCTAAGGGCCCTGAATGAATTCCTGGTCAAAGAAATGTTCAGGATGATTTCCCTGGGCACCCTTCTTCCCATGATTCAGGAAAACAATTGGCTATATCCTCTGGACTTAAAGGATGCCTATACCCACATTTCAATACTTCCCAGCCACAGGAAGTTATCTCAAATTCCGGATATGGAACACCACTACCAGTACTTCATTCTGCCATTTGGCCTCACGTCAGCTCCCAGGGTATTCACCAAGTGTCTAGCAGTAGTTGCATCCTATTTGCTCAAGCTGGGAGTATATGTGTTTCCCTATCTGGACGATTGACTGGTCAAGAGCACATTGCAGGAGGGGACGACAGAGTCAATGTGCCTAACTATTTGGGCGTTGGAGCTCCTAGGGTTCGTCATAAACTACCCCAAGTCCCACTTTCTCTCGGTTCAGCACTGGAGTACAGCCCTGCTCGATACATTGCAAGCTCAGGATTTTCTTCCACAAACGAGAGAAGCGACCTTATCAGCACTCGCCTTGCAAGTCCGAAGGGCTTGATGGGCCACATGGCCTCAACAGTGCATTTCACTCCCTTGGCAAGTCTCCATTTGAGAGAGGCCCAGAGGACCCTTGCTGCCCAGTGGCCTCAGAAGGCTGGAAATCTAGCGGATGTCATCCACATTCCTCCAGAGTTGACGCATGCCCATCTCTGGTGGACAATTCAAATGAATTTGACTGTGGGACTACCATTCCAAACTTCACCTCTTCAGAAGATGCCAACAATGGTAGGGTTACCATATGGCTCCAGAAAAAGGAGGACAGATTGAGCCAGTCTGGGTTTCACCACAATAGAGTACTTCTCCGAACACATCCTAAGTTCGTGTCAGAGTTTCATCTTATATTTAAACTTTTTTTTATTGATGACAAGGTAAGGTACATGTGGACTCAGTCAGCATACAGTTAGAGCAAAGAAACACTCACATTTGCTGATGTACTTCACATATAAACATCAAACTTTTTCTTATTCCCCATTATAACCCTCCCTAACTATTCAACTTACATCCAGCTCAAACCTTATTATAACTTCAACTCCCCCCTCCCTCTTTGTACATTTAAGTCCCCGTGTGTCTAACATAGCATTGATTATTAACAATATTTTATATTTTAAACCATGTGTCACCCAATCCCTATACCAATCATTTCATCTTAATTAGTCAATCGTCCAACATAGTATATGATGGCAGATAAAGACCTGTATGGTCCATCCAGACTGCCCAACAAGATAAACTCATTTTACATGGTATGTAATACTTTCTATGTATACCCGAGTTTGATTTGTCCTTGCCATTCTCAGGGCACAGACCATAGAAGTCTGCCCAGCACTCTTCTTGAACTAAAAGTTCTGAAGCTAACGTCTAAAGTCCCTTAAAATTTACACTCCAGTCCATCCATATCTATTCAGTCACGATCAGGGTGTAGATTGTAGACGTCTGCCCAGCACTGGTTTTGCTTCCCAATTACTGGTGTTGCCACCCAATCTCCGCTAAGATTCAGTGGATCCATTCCTTCTAAACAGGATTCCTTTGTGTTTATCCCATACATGTTTGAATTCCATTACTGTTTTCATCTCCACCACCTCCCGTGGGAGGGCATTCCACGTATTCACCCCCCTTTCCGTGAAAAAATACTTCCTGATATTACTCCTGAGTCTGCCCCCCTTCAACTTCAATTCAAGAAACTTCAGACAGCTCAGAACACTGCAGCTAGACTCATATTCAGAAAAACTAAATATGAAAGTGCTAAACCCCTACGAGAAAAGCTACACTGGATCCCACTTAAAGAACGCGTCACGTTCAAAATATGTACCCTAGTTCACAAAATCATTCACGGAGATGCCCCAGCCTACATATCAGACCTGATAGACTTACCACCCAGGAATGCTAAAAAATCATCCCGCACATTCCTCAATCTTCATTTCCCCAACTGTAAAGGTCTAAAATACAAACTAACGCATGCGTCAACCTTTTCCTACTTGAGCACACAATTCTGGAACGCACTGCCGCGTAGCCTGAAAATGATCTATGAATTAACTAACTTCCGCAAACTACTGAAGACCCACCTCTTCAAGAAGGCATACCACAAAGATCAACAAATGTGAACTCCTACACATATATCCAGAATTGTCTTATAATATTTGCTTGCTACACTACTATCATGTTTCATCATTATCATATTACCCAATATCCTTATGTAATACTAAATGTATACTCTCTTATATATTTCCACCATTCATGATGTATTGTAAGCCACATTGAGCCTGCAAAGAGGTGGGAAAATGTGGGATACAAATGCAATAAATAAATAAATAAATTCATGTCCGCTAGTTCTTAGACTTCAAGCGAGCCTTAGCCTTCCATCTGGAGCAGACTAAAGCCCATAGACAGTCCATCCAGCTTTTTTTCTTTTCATGCAAATCGGATAGGGGTAGCCATCGAAAAAATGCACAATTTCCAATTGGCTAGCAGATTGAATATCCTTTACTTATCAAGGCTCATAATGTCAGAGCCATGACTATGTCGGTAGCCAACTTGAGGTCAGCCTCCATAGAACAGATTTGCAAAGGCACGACATGGTCTTCTGTCCACACATTCACGTCTCATTACTGCCTTGAGCAGGATACCTAAAGTGGCAGCCAGTTTGGGCAGGCAGTCCTGAAGTACATAAGTACATAAGTAGTGCCATACTGGGAAAGACCAAAGGTCCATCTAGCCCAGCATCCTGTCACCGACAGTGGCCAATCCAGGTCAAGGGCACCTGGCACGCTCCCCAAACGTAAAAACATTCCAGACAAGTTATACCTAAAAATGCGGAATTTTTCCAAGTCCATTTAATAGCGGTCTATGGACTTGTCCTTTAGGAATCTATCTAACCCCTTTTTAAACTCCGTCAAGCTAACCGCCCGTACCACGTTCTCCGGCAACGAATTCCAGAGTCTAATTACACGTTGGGTGAAGAAAAATTTTCTCCGATTCGTTTTAAATTTACCACACTGTAGCTTCAACTCATGCCCTCTAGTCCTAGTATTTTTGGATAGCGTGAACAGTCGCTTCACATCCACCCGATCCATTCCACTCATTATTTTATACACTTCTATCATATCTCCCCTCAGCCGTCTCTTCTCCAAGCTAAAAAGCCCTAGCCTTCTCAGCCTCTCTTCATAGGAAAGTCGTCCCATCCCCACTATCATTTTCGTCACCCTTCGCTGTACCTTTTCCAATTCTACTATATCTTTTTTGAGATACGGAGACCAGTACTGAACACAATACTCCAGGTGCGGTCGCACCATGGAGCGATACAACGGCATTATAACATCCGCACACCTGGACTCCATACCCTTCCTAATAACACCCAACATTCTATTCGCTTTCCTAGCCGCAGCAGCACACTGAGCAGAAGGTTTCAGCGTATCATCGACGACGACACCCAGATCCCTTTCTTGATCCGTAACTCCTAACGCGGAACCTTGCAAGACGTAGCTATAATTCGGGTTCCTCTTACCCACATGCATCACTTTGCACTTGTCAACATTGAACTTCATCTGCCACTTGCACGCCCATTCTCCCAGTCTCGCAAGGTCCTCCTGTAATCGTTCACATTCCTCCTGCGACTTGACGACCCTGAATAATTTTGTGTCATCGGCGAATTTAATTACCTCACTAGTTATTCTCATCTCTAGGTCATTTATAAATACATTAAAAAGCAACGGACCCAGCACAGACCCCTGCGGGACCCCACTAACTACCCTCCTCCACTGAGAATACTGGCCACGCAATCCTACTCTCTGCTTCCTATCTTTCAACCAGTTCTTAATCCATAATAATACCCTACCTCCGATTCCATGACTCTGCAATTTCTTCAGGAGTCTTTCGTGCGGCACTTTGTCAAACGCCTTCTGAAAATCCAGATATACAATATCAACCGGCTCCCCATTGTCCACATGTTTGCTTACCCCCTCAAAAAAATGCATTAGATTGGTGAGGCAAGACTTCCCTTCACTAAATCCGTGCTGACTTTGTCTCATCAGTCCATGTTTTTGTATATGCTCTGCAATTTTATTCTTAATAATAGCCTCCACCATCTTGCCCGGCACCGACGTCAGACTCACCGGTCTATAATTTCCCGGATCTCCTCTGGAACCCTTCTTAAAAATCGGGTAGTAACATTGGCTACCCTCCAGTCTTCCGGTACTACACTCGATTTTAGGGACAGATTGCATATTTCTAACAGTAGCTCCGCAAGTTCATTTTTTAGTTCTATTAATACTCTGGGATGAATACCATCAGGTCCCGGTGATTTACTACTCTTCAGCTTGCTGAACTGACCCATTACATCCTCCAAGGTTACAGAGAATTCGTTTAGTTTCTCCGACTCCCCCGCTTCAAATATTCTTTCCGGCACCGGTGTCCCCCCCAAATCCTCCTCGGTGAAGACCGAAGCAAAGAATTCATTTAATTTCTCCGCTACGGCTTTGTCCTCCCTGATCGCCCCTTTAACACCATTTTCGTCCAGCGGCCCAACCGACTCTTTGGCCGGTTTCCTGCTTTTAATGTATCTAAAAAAATTTTTACTATGTATTTTTGCTTCCAACGCTAATTTCTTCTCAAAGTCCTTTTTTGCCCTCCTTATCTCCGCTTTGCATTTGGCTTGGCATTCCTTATGATCTATCCTGTTACTTTCAGTTGGTTCTCTTCTCCACTTTCTGAAGGATTGTTTTTTGGCTCTAATGACTTCCTTTATCTTACTGTTTAGCCACGCCGGCTGACGTTTAGTCTTTTTTTCCCTTTTTTCTAATACGTGGAATATATTTGTCCTGAACCTCCAGGATGGTGTTTTTAAACAGCATCCACGCCTGACGCAAGTTTTTTACTCTGCGAGCTGCTCCTTTCAGTCTTTTTTTCACCATTTTTCTCATTTTGTCGTAATCACCTTTTCTATAGTTAAACGCTAGCGTACTTGATTTCCTAGTTTCACTTCCTTCAATGCCAATATCAAAACCGATCATATTATGATCACTGTTATCAAGCGGCCCTCGTACCGTTACCCCCTGCACTAGATCATGAGCACCACTAAGGACTAAGTCTAGTATTTTTCCTTCTCTTGTCGGCTCCTGAACTAGCTGTTCCATGAAGCTGTCCTTGATTTCATCAAGAAATCTTATGTCCCTTTTGTGTACAGATGTTACATTAACCCAGTCTATATGCGGGTAATTGAAATCCCCCATTATTATTGTGTTGCCCAGTTTGTTTGCGTCCCTGATTTCCTTTAACATTTCCGCATCCGTCTGTTCGTCCTGGCCAGGCGGACGGTAGTACACTCCTATCACTATCCTTTTCCCCTTTGCACATGGAATTTCAATCCACAGTGATTCCAAGGAGTGTTTTGTTTCCTGCAGAATTTTCAATCTATTTGATTCAAGGCTCTCGTTAATATACAATGCTACCCCTCCACCAATCCGATTCACCCTATCACTACGATATAATTTGTACCCCGGTATGACAGTTTGTATCTAGAATCCAACTCCACCCCCTTAAGCCCAGCTTTCTTTAGTTCTAGGCTGCACCTTCACAACTAGTATGTAAATAGTTTCAGGTTAATTGATTTTGAGGCCTCAACGTTTCTAGTCCCTACTATCCTAGCATCGTTTTAAGTGAGACTGGTAGCTAGGGATTCCCAGCTGTGAGAATACAATGGCCTGCTTGTCCTCAGTGAAAGCAAAGTTACACTCACCTGTAGCAGATGTTCTTCGAGGACAGCAGGCCAAGTATTCTCACATTCCCTCCCACCTCCCCTTGGAGTTGTAGTCTAGAGAGTTGCCCGGGAACAGAAATTCAACCCGTCCCCACTGGAATCCAACCCGTCCCCTTAGGGAATCTAACCCGTCCCCGCCCATCCCCACGGGGAATCTTACCCGTCCATCCCCGCAAGAATTTAACCTGTCCTCACCCACAATAATTTAATGGTACATTAAAAAAAATTCCTGTCAGTTCTCTCAGTCTCTGGGTTTGAGCCGCAGCACTGCAGGCAAGGAAGGAATGGAAGCTGGAACAGTCTGGTGCGCACATATAAGGCTTCTCTGATTCACTGGCACTGTGTGCTAAGAGATCACCACATGCACGCGCCAGTAGGTCAGGTAACATCTGATGCTCATGCTTATGTCAGAGCTGAGGTCTGCGCATCAGCCCGGAAGCAGAGAGGATTAATAGTAATAGTAAATGACAGCAGATAAAAACCGGATCGGTCCATCCAGTCTGCCCAATAGTCACAATCATTATCCATTCATGATTAAATCAACAATGACTGTGATATTATATACTTGATTATGGTCTTTCTGTGGCGTTTCTGGGACATAGACCATAGAAGTCCGCCTGGACCTATCCTTATGTTCCAACTGCTTGAGTTGCCCTCAAAGCGCACTCCAGCCTATTCATCTTCTCATTTGCGGGACACAGACCGTAAAAGTCTGTCCAGCACTGTCCTCATGTTCCAGCCACTAAAGTAGCTGTCTAAACCCTTTCCAGCCCATCCAAAACCAGATTGCCATATATGAGACACAGACCGTACAGGTCTCCCGGTATCGGCTCTAGTTCATCACAGCCAGAGTCACCATGTGTCACATGACACATCCACACACATGCAGCCATTTAAGTTAGGTTTTTTTAACTTCCATTTTCTAAATAGAGATCCTCTGTGTTCATCCCATGCCTTTTTGAATTTCGTCACCATTTGTATCTCTACCACCTCCTTAATGGAGGCTTTCCACATCTATGCTGTTAAAGCAAGGAGGAGGAGGAGACAGCACTCAAAGAACTTGGTACTCGGTAGGTGAGAGGCTGGCGCAAGTGCAGCATACACTTCCACGGGAACCCCACAGGAACTGCTTCCGTCCCCACGGGATCCCCGCAGAACTGCTTCTGTCCCCGCGGGAATCCCGCGTTCCCGTGCAAGTCTCTATTGTAGTCCTTAGCTTTTTTTTAAATGACTGAGGAACCCACACTCACACATTGGGTGGGAAGGCACCAGCTCATGCATGGTGGGATGCTGCTAGAAAGTTCTAAGTTATTCTTGCTAGTCAGCTTCCACACTGGGCTCTGTCAGATGATGTCACCCAGCTGTGAGAACATCAGCTACAGGTGAGTAACTTTGCTTTCCCAACTTCTTCAAGTCAAGTACCTCCTAAGTCGAACAAATTTCCACCAAGTACCCCTGAGCTCCAACCAGAAGAGATTTTGAAATGGACATGTCTAACCAGCTCTGACAGATGTACATTCCAAAAACTGACATATTCTAATCACAAAATAGAAAATACAAATGCTTTTTCTACTTTTGTTGTCTGGAGTTTTTATTTTTCTAATCATGTTGGCCCCAGTATCTGGTTTCTGCATTCCTCTCTCTTAACACTTTTGCCAGAATCTCCTGTGCATTTGACATTTCTTCTGTCTCCACATCCATCATTCACCCACTCTTTGTGTGTGCCTCTCCCCCCCCCCAAGTCATGAGGTATCTCCCGTGTGTGTGTGTCTCACTACCAACATCCAGCTTCACTCCAACTTTTTTCTTTCCTCCTCCCAATCACTCACCGGCACACTTACCCACTGCCTCTCCAACTCCATGGCAGCAAGGAAAGAGAAAAAATGCCTAGGGCCACGGCTCTGTGCATGCTGCTAGCAGTTCGTATCAGTCCTGCCCCTCCGACATTGCGTCTGGTTTCTTTGCAGCCACGGAGTCAGGGAGGCGGCAGGCAAGTGGGTGAGTTAACAGAGGATGGCAGAAAGGGGAAGGCAGCAGTTGGGCACTGGATGCCTCATACATAGAAACCTAGAAAAATGAAGGCAGATAAAGACGGCCTATCCAGACTGCCTACCCATGCCATCTACTCTCCCTTCCTCGTCCCTAAAAATCCTATGTACTTGTCACAAGCTTTCTTGAATTCAGATACCTTTTCTGTCTCCACCACTTCCACCAGGAGGCCATTCCAGAAATTCCATGAAGAAGTATTTTTTTCAGGTTACTTGGGTCTATCCCCTTTCACCTTCATCCTATGCCCCCTCATTCCAGAGCTTCCTTTCAATTGAAAGCAACTCATCTCCTGTGCATTTTTACCACATAGGTATTTAACGTCTCTATCGTATCTTCCCCCCGCCACCTTTCTTCCAATTATACATATCGATATCTTTAAGTCTGTCCCCACACACTTTATGACAAAGACCACTAACCATTTTAGTAGCCACCCTCTGGACCAACTCCATCCTGTTTACATCTTTTTTAAGGTGCTGTCTCCAGAATTGTACACAATATTCTAAATGAGGTCTCAGCAGAGTGTTATACAGGGGCATCATCACTTCCTTTTTCCTGCTGGCCAATAAATCTGAGCTGCCGCATTCCGGACCATTTTCAATCTCCGCTAGGTCCTTTCTCAAGCTATCCACACCATCAAAGGTGTCTACCTTATTGCGGATTTTGATATAATCAACAAAGCAGCAACCCTGACCAGACAGCCCTTCAGCAATATCGCTTACAAAACTAGTAAAAAGAACCAGCCCAAGAAGTGAACCTTGTGGCACATCACTAGTAACGTCCCTTTCCTGAGAGTGAGTCCCATTTACCACTACCCTACGTCACCTTCCATTCAACCATTTCCTAACCCGGTCATTCACTTTAGGGCCCATACTGAGGGTACCCCTTGCTAATATCTCACATATCCCTTAGGGTAAGCGTACTTGCATGTTGGGAACTACTGATTTATAGGGAAGAAATCTGGTAAGACACAGGATGGTCTAAAGGTTCCTCAATCCTGGGTCTAACACTACTGTCCTAGAATAGAAAGGCAGGGCATGATCATACTTGGAAGTTTCTGGACTAAAGGAGATAAGGGAAAATGTCTCAAATTACTTTTATGAAATCAGCCCCTCTGTCTGCTAAAAATGCAGAGAATGCAGTTCTTACCTAGTGAGATCAGGATCTCATAATTCTCCTTCATCACTTCCTTGTAAAGCTCCTTCTGGACTTCATCCAAATACTCCCACTGCTCCTGAGAGAAGTAGATAGTGATATCCTCAAATGTCACTGGCACCTGAAACACAAACCAGAAACAAACTCGGTGACATGTGGAGGAGCTCAGAATGTATTAGACTAGGTCAAATGACTTTATTTTCCTAATATTATATCATGGAAGAGTTGGCTTCGTTTCCCCATGTGTGGCCCTAGACTCAGTTTCCTCCAGGGTTTGTAAGTCTAATTTAGGTGCACAACTTGTACCAGCTCTATGGGGCTGGCATTATGTGCATCCACTTGAGCACATCTTTACCCTCTTAAGCTAGTGTTTGATAAAAGAAAGTCAACACCTAGCTTCCTTTAAAGAACAGGCATACAGTTAAAGGATTACCGGATTCATGTGCCCGTCAGTCACTTAAAAGGTTCAGATGACATCTTGCCTACATTTGAGCAGAGTTTCCAAGTAACCCAGTTCCAAGAGGGAGATTTTAGGCCAGTCCTAGATTTCAAACCCTGTTCTGGTGTAATCCTTGAAATCAGTGCTACTGGTTCCATACTACAAATACCACCTTGCTTTTGGGATACAAGAACTGGCCACAAAGACTCCTTTCTGGAGCTGGTAACTTCTCAGTTCTGCTTTGATTTAGGAAGATTATCGCATAGAAGCTTGAAATACCAACCAGCCTTTTCTCCCCGAGTAGGTGATCAGAAGGCTTTGTAGACACAACCCTGATAGAGCAAGCTGCACTGCGGAATGTGGTACCGTAGATCTCATGGGGGGGGGGGGGGGGGGGGGGGATGTTCCTACTGGAAAAGCAAAGGGTGCTGCACAGCAGAATGAGGAGCATTTAAGGATTTCTGTGTTGGGAGGAATCTCTTTTGGAATAAAAGAGGGTGCTGCATGTCAGGAGAGAGAAGAATGGCAGCACTGTGTGTTGTGAGGCAGTTTCTGTACTGGAATAGCAAACAGTGTGGCTGTTACACTCTGTTCCACTCCTCCAGAGGTGCAGCCTGCCTGCTTGCGCAGGGTATGGGCATTCGAGGAAGCGGCAGCCATCTTGGATGTGGTATCTCCAGGATAGGACGGCCATCTTGGAGATGGGTGTCTCAGGTTGTGGCAGCCATCTTGGAGTTGGGCAGCTTCAGGAAGGAAGCCCATATTTGGGCGTAGGGCATCTCTTCTGATGGAGGCAGCCATCTTGGATCAGCTGCATATGTTTGAACCTAATTCCTATACTATTTAAAGCCCTGCCTCCAGTCCTTCCTTGCTTCAGCTTCTTTTGCTGTAGAGGTTGTAGTCCTCGCCTGTGTTCTACTACTGGTTATCTTGTGATCCTGTGTTTTGACCCTTGGATTGTTTTCTGACTACTCTGCTGTGTTGCTGCCTGCCCAGACCTTGGATTGTTTTCTGACTACTCTGCTGTGTGCTGCCTGCCCAGACTTTGGACTGACTCCTGACTACTCTGCTGTATTGCCATCTTCCTGGTCCCTGGACTGTGTCAGCTTCCCCGCCTGTCTGGTTGGTGGCCGTACACCCCGCCGGTTCCAGAAGTCCTGGTGGCCGCCTGCACCTGGGGGCTCAACTCCCGGGGAACGGCGGTCGCTTCCCAGGTGAAGGTAGGGGGTGTCTGGCTGCCTGACCGAGCGCCGTGCTGCTCCATCTTCACCATGCTCAGCCGGGGCACAAGGGCTCACTTTCCCAGACGTAACAGTGGCATGGCAAAAATAAGATACACTGGCAGAGTTCTGTGTGTAGAAGAAAATCTAGAATTGGACTAGCAGAAAGTGGTGGCAGCAGGGCAGGAATAAGGTGCACTAGCAGCACACTGTGTGTGAGGGTCTCATTACTGGAAAAGCAGAACAGGGGCTGTTGCATAGCAGGAATGAGGTGCAATAGCAGAGCTGTATGATAAAGGGGTCCCAGTCCTGGAGTAGCAGAGGCAGAAGTGAAGCCAGCATTCAAATGGTTTCTACCACTGACATTTCTTGTGACATTGGGCCAGTCACTTTATCTCCTGTTGTCTCAGCCATTGAATTCATAGCTAGGTGTTTCAGCTGCTTTATTGATGGTCACTCTGGACACTTAGGGACCGATATTCAGGCCATTTCTGGTGACCAGCATTGAATATCCAGTTTATTTTTGGCCAATTTGAACATAACCAGCTAAGTTGACTTAGCCAGTTATGTTCAAAGTGGACAAACATAGCTGCTGAAGTGGGGCTGAAAACTGGCAGATAGCCGGTTATATCGGCAGATATAACTGGCTAGCCGGTGACAATATTCAGCGGGAGATAACAGGTTATCCCCTGTTGAATAGCCGGTTCTGAAGCATTTAACCGGCCAGGTGCCGATTCTGGTCAGTTAAATTCTTTTGAATATCAGGGGATATAAATTCAAGCCTCACTTTTTTTTTAACCAAATGCAGTATTCCAGCCAGAGACCCCTGATCAGAATGCACTATCATTTCCCAGTATTTGAAAGAATCACCTCAGGGGGGACGGACGGACCACGTTGATCAGGTTCAGCCTGGCCCAATGGCTTACACAAGGACCTGAGTCTGATAAATAATTTGCAATGATGAATCAATGTAAATATATTTGCATAAGCAAATTATATACTCTATAGAAACACAAGACAAACTGGGGGGCGCCATGGGAATGGCTGCTCCCCCAAACGGACTTCCACCGGTGCCGATGCCTATTTTTTACACAATCTGTTGCATTTTAAACACGCGCCGGCGCCAGTCCGCTCTCCGGTCCCCCCACACCTTCAACCTGGCTATGCTTCTGTTTCCATGGCACTATTTCTCATTTTAAAGATTTGATTGTCCCCTTTTTTGGGTATGCTGAGTTGGCCACCCTAACAGGGAGACAATGTGGTGACTTGAAACGAGGGTTTGTTTGGGTGCAGTGACTCTGTGGAAGCCACATAGGAGGAAGTATTTTTTTTGTTCAACGAATAATTGTGCTCTGGAACTTGTTGCCGGAGGATGTGGTAACAACAGTTAGCATATCTGGATTTTAAAAAGTTTTGGATAAGTTCCTGGAGGAAAAGTCCATAGTCTGCTTTTGAGATAGACATGGACATGGGAAAGGGGAAGGGGAACTTGATATACTGCCTTTCTGTGGTATTTTGCAACTACATTCAAAGCAGTTTACATATATACAGGTACTTATTTTGTAGCTGGAGCAATGGAGGGTTAAGTGACTTGCCCATGGTCACAAGGAGCTGCAGTGGGAATTGAACCCAGTTCCCCAGGATCAAAGTCTGCTGCACTAACCACTAGGCTACTCCTCAACTCCACTGCTTGCCCTGGACTTGGTAGTATGGAATGCTGCTACTATTTGGGTTTCTGCCAGATACTTGTAACCTGGATTGGCTATTCTTATGTAGGAAGCTGAGGGGCTGCAGGGAATAAAGAGCAGAACTTTCTTTTCTGGAGACCCAGGAACGGATTGAGCAGTGCCAGGCTCATTTCTTCTTCTGCTTGTGTATCAGAGGCTGCCTGGCATTGCCCGGCACTGCATCCCCTGCTGCCCACCTCCTGCCAGTCTCCTACCTGCTGAGCACAAAGCCCTGCAGCCATTCTCCTGCCCTTCTCCACAGCACCATTTCCAGCCCCTGTGAAGGGAGGGGAACCAGGAAGAAGAACTTTCTTTTTCGTCTGCTTGCTCCATGCACCATGTGTGTATCAGAGGTTGCATGACATTGCCTGGCACTGCATCCCCTGCTGCCCACCTCCTGCCAGTCTCCTACCTGCTGAGCACAAACCCCATGAGCCATTCTCCTGCCCTGGCTCCCTCTTTGCTGGCTGAGGAGCAGCAGCCCTGTGAAGGGAGGGGAACCAGGAAGAAGAACTTTCCATGCACCATGTGTGTATCAGAGGTTGCATGACATCGCCTGGCACTGCATCCCCTGCTGCCCACCTCCTGCCAGTCTCCTACCTGCTGAGCACAAAGCCCTGCAGCCATCCTCCTGCCCTGGCTCCCTCTTTGCTGGCTCCTCAGTGCAGGCATTCAGCTTCTCTCCTCACGGCTTTGCCTTCCAGTCCAGAGAGAAAAAAGGGGGGGAGGGGAGGGAGTGGAACGAAAGGGGAAGTCTGGGACACATCATAGAGCAGGGAAAAGCAGGAGGGAGGGAATTCGAGAACCGCTTGTTTGACTGCTGCCATCTAGTGGAACCTGAGAGCCTAGGAGCTGATCCTGTGCACACTATCCCAGACTCGTCCAAGAATCTGTATTACAAGAATTTGTACAGATGTCAGCAAGAAAGTGCTGTGTTACCAAGAGAAAAGAGAAATAAGCGAGCCAGTTGCTCACTTATGAGATGGATCGGTTTGTCTCTGCTCACAGTGACAGGAATAAGAGCCACAGGTTGGATCCTGCCTTTAGAGGGACATGAGGGTTGGTAGAAAACAAGAACATTTGAAATAAAGAGGAATCAGTTACCTGTGGAACCATGGTTTACCACCCCATCAGGGACCCAGGACCAGGGTCCACAAAACAGACTGTACTTCAGATGCTGGGCGCAGGCCAGGGCCTGGCCAAATCCTGGTAGGCTGTGGGATTTTTAAAACCACTTTTATCTTTGTATCACTGTTCATAAAATACACTCTGGTTAAGGTTTTAAATTCAAATAAAGTTTACTAACAACTTGCAACAGTCAAACAAGTCCAATAACAGCAAATGAGACAATTCCAACTCTTCTGATATATCCCTTGAGAAAATATGCGCACAAATTTGATGTGCTAAGGAAGGAATCCTCGTTATTTAACTATTTATAACAGTTTACCTAATCCTTTTCTCCCCATATCACCCATTCCCTCTGGCAGAACAATCCGGGGCTGCAATTTGTCTGCTGTCTTATCAGGTAAGTTCAAGACTCCTTTTATCAAGTTCCTTTTATCTCACTGCACCTCACGCCTGGAATAGACTTCCTGAGCCTGTACGTCTAGCCCCGTCTTTGGCCATTTTCAAGTCCAAACTCAAAACCCACAAGTCCAAACTCAAAACCCACCTCTTTACCACTGCTTTTGACTCCTAACTCACTTGCCCTGTCCTTTATCCTCACCTCTTTACTCCCTAACTAGCCGTTCAGCCCGTAAAAATAGGCTAGCATAGGAAGGGGGGGGGTTGAAAGGCCCCCCACCCCGCCGCCGAGTTCGCCACTGCCGCTCCCCCACGGAGTTCGCCCCCCCCGGAGCTGTTGCCACCCACCTTCCACTTGGTCGGGCCCTCGCTCCGCTATTGAAACAGCGAGGGCATGCAGCCTTGGCCTTCCTTCTTCTCTGCCTGTGTCCCACCCTCGTGTGACGTAACGTCGTCGAGGGCGGGACACAGGCAGAGAAGAAGGAAGGAAGGCCGACGACAGCTAAGCAGAGCTGTGTGCTGCGTGCCCTTGCTGTTTCAATAGTGGAGCGAGGGCCCGACCGGGTGGAAGGTGGGTGGTGGTGGCGACTCCGGGTAGAGGGAGCGTTAGCGACGGCGGTGCCCTCGCAAATGCGCAGTAGAGACCCTCTCTGTTCCGCCCTCGTCATCACGTATTGACGCGGGGGCGGGGCAGAGAGGGTCTCTACTGTGCATTTGCGAGTGAGTACGATACTCGCCATTTATATATATTGATTGTTCTGTCTGTGTACTGTCTTATCTAGATTGTAAGCTCTTTGAGCAGGGACTGTATTTGTGTCTGGTGTACAGCACTGCGTATGCCTTGTAGCGCTATAGAAACGATAAGTAGTAGTAGTAGTAGTAAGTGTCTTGCCAGGCGCTTTCCAGCCACCAGGCCACTTCAGAACCAGACCTCACTTAGGGTTACCATATGGCTCCAGAAAAAGGAGGACAAATTGAGCCAGTCTGGGTTTTACTTCCATTGCTTTCAAAATGGAAGCAAAATACGGACTGGATCAATATGTCGTCCTTTTTCTGGAGCCATATGGTAACCCTACACTTTACTCAAAGGTGCAGGTTCACCCTCCCACCTCTGACTCCAAACAAGTCCCGGGAAGGTTCCTTTCCTTTCCTTCTCCCAGAGCTCTCCTTTCAGTCCCTGTTCTTATAGCGAAGACTCCTTTCTTGCATCAGCCCTTGGTTGCAGTGCCAGACAAGATACCTCCAATCCTCAAAGGTCTTGGTGGGGGCGTGGGCAACCAAAGACCCTGTCCTTAAACCGACACCCCTTTTTATTTTGCCCAAATCCTCCCCCCTCCCCCAATGACATCCACCCATCAGTTATATTTCTATACTCCCTCTTCATTAGCAGTAGCTCTTATCGCTCCTCCCCTTTGTAAGGTTAACCACCCCTACCAGCCAATAACCACTCCCCCAGTCCACATGGCAAGAGCCTCCCAGTTTTTTAAAGTAATCTCCTTCCCAGTTCTCCAGAAGTTCTCCGAATAAAGCAACTGAATAAAGCCCAACAAGCCCAGCGATCCTTCCAGGGAATCAACTCTGCGAACGGCTCAACACAGCCCAGATGAACAGCGCGACCCGTTGATTCGACACCCTGCATGCGATCAGGACGAGAGGAGCAACGACTAAGTGCTAGTAGCTGGAGACGCTCCATTGCATGCTGCAATAGACCGAGATAGTAAATTACCGTTGGGTCATCGCTGGAAGAGCAGCCGAAGCCCTGACTCCCATCGCGCACAGAACTGGTGCTGCACGACATAATTTCCACACAATCTGTGAGAACCACGCGGCGCACCCAACCCCTGCCCTCGACTGGTGACGGCGACTCGACCACCCACCAGCATCTAACGATCGGGCCCTACCGAATCGTGGCCATCCCAGCGCACGGAGAGATAAGCTGAACTTCTCCCCGACTAAACAAAGGAACTACACATAAAATACATTCCGTGAGCGATACCTAAGTCCATTGATTAGACTGCTATATCCTAAACTTCTGCTCTGCAGCATACTGAAAGCTTACTTTAATTGCTTTAAATGCGAATCTCTTTAAATTGCTTTACAGGCTTTGTAGCATGTCTAAACTGTAATCTGCCTATCATTCATCTCATAGCTTGATACTGCATTTAGAACTGTAATCCGCTTTAAATGCCTGTAATTTGCACCTAGAACTGTATTCTGCGTATCTTTCATCTCATAGCACCCCATAAGGACTACTACTAACAACTCTGTCTACTCCCCTTGGACGAAGTATCAGGACAACTAGCTCAAAGAGTTCTCAGCTTGTTCCAGTCCGTCCGTTCTAGCTTGTCCCAATCCGTCTGTTCATGGCCCATATTCACATTCTCTTCCATGCCCTATCCCTTCCTAAACTTGTCCCCCTCCCCCTACCGCTGCCTACCGCAGGAACTCACTGCCCATCCATGTCCTCTCCTGTCCTGCTCACTACTGCAATTTTTTATTTTTATTTTTGTTATATTTGTATCCCGCGCTTTCCCACTCATGGCAGGCTCAATGCGGCGGGCAATGGAGGGTTAAGTGACTTGCCCAGAGTCACAAGGAGCTGCCTGTGCCGGGAATCGAACTCAGTTCCTCAGTTCCCCAGGACCAAAGTCCACCACCCTAACCACTAGGCCACTCCTCCACTCCTCCCTACCCACCCCTGTCCCCCATCACCTCACCTTCTCTCCTGTCCTCCTCCTCCTTCCTAGCTCTCAACCTTCAACACCTCATTCCTGCCATTAACCCTTCCCCATTCCTCCTAAGCGCATCCCGTATTCGTCGCCTTCATCGCCCTACCTCCCCCACCCTCCTATGCACTCTCTTGCTCCTTCTCCTGCTATCCGCGGGAGACATCAATCCCAACCCATGTCCCCCACACCTGTCCTCATCTTATCCATGCAAACGATTCCGCGATGTCTCCAATCTCATCCCTATTCCCCTCCTCCCCCACTCTTCCCTCCCCTTCTCGTGTGCCCTGTGGAACGCCCGCTCGGTCTGCAACAAACTTTCCTTCACCCATGATCTCTTCCTCTCCCGTTCCCTTCAACTGCTAGCCCTAACCGAAACCTGGCTCACCCCCGACGACTCTGCCTGAGTTGCGGCCCTATGCCATGGAGGTTATCTTTTTTCCCACTCTCCCTGCCCAGTTGGCCGCGGAGGAGGCATCGGGTTACTACTTTCACCCTCTTGCAGCTTTCAACCCCTCCTCCTACCGCAGTCTCACTGCTTCTCATCCTTTGAAGTTCACTCCATCCGTCTATTCTACCCACTGCCACTCAGAGTTGCTGTCATTTACCGCCCCCCTGACAAGTCCCTCTCCTCCTTCCTTACCGACTTCGATGCCTGGCTCTCCGTTTTTCTTGAACCCTCATCCCCGTCCCTCATTCTTGGAGACTTTAACATACACGCTGATGACCCATCCGACTCTTACGCTTCTCAGTTCCTCATTCTGACCTCCTCCTTCAACCTCCAACTGAGCTCCACCACCCCTACTCACCAAACTGGCCATTGTCTTGACCTCGTCCTCTCCTCTACCTGCTCACCCTCCAATTTCTGCACCTCAGCTCTTCCTCTCTCAGACCATCACTTGATCACCTTCACACTTCATCACCCTCCCCCTCAGTCCTGCCCAACACTAACCACTACTTCCAGGAATCTCCAGGCTGGTGATCCTCCCACATTATCCTCTAGTATCTCTAATCTCCTCCCTTCCATCATGTCCTCCGAGTCTGTCGACAAGGCTGTCTCCGCCTACAATACCACTCTCTCCTCTGCCCTGGACACCCTTGCACCATCCATCTCCCGTCCCACAAGGCGTACTAATCCCCAGCCCTGGCTGACCCCTTGCATCCGATACCTTCGCTCCTGCGCCCGATCGGCTGAACACCTTTGGAGGAAATCTCGCACCCATACCGATTTCATTCATTATAAATTCATGCTATCCTCTTTCCAGGCCTCCCTATTCCTTGCCAAACAGGACTATTATACCCAATTGACTAATTCTCTCAGCTCTAACCCTCGTCGTCTCTTCGCCACCCTTAATCTTCCTGTTAGCCAATTTTTGAGAATTAGGAGGGTTTAACATAAGTACATAAGTACATAAGTAGTGCCATACTGGGAAAGACCAAAGGTCCATCTAGCCCAGCATCCTGTCACCGACAGTGGCCAATCCAGGTCAAGGGCACCTGGCACGCTCCCCAAACGTAAAAACATTCCAGACAAGTTATACCTAAAAATGCGGAATTTTTCCAAGTCCATTTAATAGCGGTCTATGGACTTGTCCTTTAGGAATCTATCTAACCCCTTTTTAAACTCCGTCAAGCTAACCGCCCGTACCACGTTCTCCGGCAACGAATTCCAGAGTCTAATTACACGTTGGGTGAAGAAAAATTTTCTCCGATTCGTTTTAAATTTACCACACTGTAGCTTCAACTCATGCCCTCTAGTCCTAGTATTTTTGGATAGCGTGAACAGTCGCTTCACATCCACCCGATCCATTCCACTCATTATTTTATACACTTCTATCATATCTCCCCTCAGCCGTCTCTTCTCCAAGCTGAAAAGCCCTAGCCTTCTCAGCCTCTCTTCATAGGAAAGTCGTCCCATCCCCACTATCATTTTCGTCGCCCTTCGCTGTACCTTTTCCAATTCTACTATATCTTTTTTGAGATACGGAGACCAGTACTGAACACAATACTCCAGGTGCGGTCGCACCATGGAGCGATACAACGGCATTATAACATCCGCACACCTGGACTCCATACCCTTCCTAATAACACCCAACATTCTATTCGCTTTCCTAGCCGCAGCAGCACACTGAGCAGAAGGTTTCAGCGTATCATCGACGACGACACCCAGATCCCTTTCTTGATCCGTAACTCCTAACGCGGAACCTTGCAAGACGTAGCTATAATTCGGGTTCCTCTTACCCACATGCATCACTTTGCACTTGTCAACATTGAACTTCATCTGCCACTTGCACGCCCATTCTCCCAGTCTCGCAAGGTCCTCCTGTAATCGTTCACATTCCTCCTGCGACTTGACGACCCTGAATAATTTTGTGTCATCGGCGAATTTAATTACCTCACTAGTTATTCCCATCTCTAGGTCATTTATAAATACATTAAAAAGCAACGGACCCAGCACAGACCCCTGCGGGACCCCACTAACTACCCTCCACTGAGAATACTGGCCACGCAATCCTACTCTCTGCTTCCTATCTTTCAACCAGTTCTTAATCCATAATAATACCCTACCTCCGATTCCATGACTCTGCAATTTCTTCAGGAGTCTTTCGTGCGGCACTTTGTCAAACGCCTTCTGAAATCCAGATATACAATATCAACCGGCTCCCCATTGTCCACATGTTTGCTTACCCCCTCAAAAAAAATGCATTAGATTGGTGAGGCAAGACTTCCCTTCACTAAATCCGTGCTGACTTTGTCTCATCAGTCCATGTTTTTGTATATGCTCTGCAATTTTATTCTTAATAATAGCCTCCACCATCTTGCCCGGCACCGACGTCAGACTCACCGGTCTATAATTTCCCGGATCTCCTCTGGAACCCTTCTTAAAAATCGGAGTAACATTGGCTACCCTCCAGTCTTCCGGTACTACACTCGATTTTAGGGACAGATTGCATATTTCTAACAGTAGCTCCGCAAGTTCATTTTTTAGTTCTATTAATACTCTGGGATGAATACCATCAGGTCCCGGTGATTTACTACTCTTCAGCTTGCTGAACTGACCCATTACATCCTCCAAGGTTACAGAGAATTTGTTTAGTTTCTCCGACTCCCCCGCTTCAAATATTCTTTCTGGCACCGGTGTCCCTCCCAAATCCTCCTCGGTGAAGACCGAAGCAAAGAATTCATTTAATTTCTCCGCTACGGCTTTGTCCTCCTTGATCGCCCCTTTAACACCATTTTCGTCCAGCGGCCCAACCGACTCTTTGGCCGGTTTCCTGCTTTTAATGTATCTAAAAAAATTTTTACTATGTATTTTTGCTTCCAACGCTAATTTCTTCTCAAAGTCCTTTTTTGCCCTCCTTATCTCCGCTTTGCATTTGGCTTGGCATTCCTTATGATCTATCCTGTTACTTTCAGTTGGTTCTCTTCTCCACTTTCTGAAGGATTGTTTTTTGGCTCTAATGATTTCCTTTATCTTACTGTTTAGCCACGCCGGCTGACGTTTAGTCTTTTTTCCCTTTTTTCTAATACGTGGAATATATTTGTCCTGAACCTCCAGGATGGTGTTTTTAAACAGCATCCACGCCTGATGCAAGTTTTTTACTCTGCGAGCTGCTCCTTTCAGTCTTTTTTTCACCATTTTTCTCATTTTGTCGTAATCACCTTTTCTATAGTTAAACGCTAGCGTACTTGATTTCCTAGTTTCACTTCCTTCAATGCCAATATCAAAACCGATCATATTATGATCACTGTTATCAAGCGGCCCTCGTATCGTTACCCCCTGCACTAGATCATGAGCACCACTAAGGACTAAGTCTAGTATTTTTCCTTCTCTTGTCGGCTCCTGAACTAGCTGTTCCATGAAGCTGTCCTTGATTTCATCAAGAAATCTTATGTCCCTTGCGTGTACAGATGTTACATTAACCCAGTCTATATGCGGGTAATTGAAATCCCCCATTATTATTGTGTTGCCCAGTTTGTTTGCGTCCCTGATTTCCTTTAACATTTCCGCATCCGTCTGTTCGTCCTGGCCAGGCGGACGGTAGTACACTCCTATCACTATCCTTTTCCCCTTTGCACATGGAATTTCAATCCACAGTGATTCCAAGGAGTGTTTTGTTTCCTGCAGAATTTTCAATCTATTTGATTCAAGGCTCTCGTTAATATACAATGCTACCCCTCCACCAATCCGATTCACCCTATCACTACGATATAATTTGTACCCCGGTATGACAGTGTCCCACTGGTTATCCTCCTTCCACCAGGTCTCAGAGATGCCTATTATATCTAATTTTTCATTTAGTGCAATATATTCCAACTCCCCCATCTTATTTCTTAGGCTCCTGGCATTCGCATATAGACATTTCAAACTATGTTTGTTGTTCCTAAGTACATCATGCTTGGTACTTGACAGTATTAATTGGCAATCTTTTGTCTGATTTTTATTGTTATTTAAAGATACCCGATCTACTACAATCTCTTTTGCAACCTCACTATCAGGATACTCTATCTTCCCTGTTATGGTGATATCTTTGAAAGATACCTTATCCCGAACCATGCTCTTTTGAGCGACTGTCGGCCTTCCCCCCATTTCTAGTTTAAAAGCTGCTCTATCTCCTTCTTAAACGCCGATGCCAGCAGCCTGGTCCCACTCTGGTTAAGATGGAGCCCATCCTTTCGGAATAGGCTCCCCCTTCCCCAGAATGTTGCCCAGTTCCTAACAAATCTAAAGCCCTCCTCCCTGCACCATCGTCTCATCCACGCATTGAGACTCTGGAGCTCTGCCTGTCTCTTGGGCCCTGCGCGTGGCACAGGTAGCATTTCAGAAAATGCTACCCTGGAGGATCTGGATTTCAGCTTTCTACCTAAGAGCCTAAATTTTGCTTCCAGAACCTCTCTCCCACATTTTCCTATGTCATTAGTACCCACATGTACCAAGACAGCCGTCTCCTCCCCAGCACTATATAAAATCCTATCTAGGTGACGCGTGAGGTCCGCCACCTTCGCACCAGGCAGGCAAGTCACCAGGCGATCCTCACGTCCACCAGCCACCCAGCTATCTATATGCCTAATGATCGAATCACCAAGTACAACAGCTGTCCTAACCTTTCCCTCCCGGGCAACATTTGGAGATATATCCTCGGTGCGAAAGGATGATACATCCCCTGGTGGGCAGGTCCTGGCTACAGGAGTACTTCCTACTTCACCAGGGTGATGCTCTCCTTCTAGGAGACCTCCCTCCTCCAAGGTAGCACAGGGGCTACCTGACTGGAGGTGGGACTTCTCTACAACATCCCTGTAGGTCTCCTCTATGTACCTCTCTGTCTCCCTCAGCTCCATCAAGTCTGCTACTCTAGCCTCAAGAGAACGGACACGTTCTCTGAGAGCTAGGAGCTCTTTGCATCGGGCACACACATATGACACCTCACCAATTGGGTTTGCTCTTCATTAGATGAATTTAAACGTCAATCAAAAGAATTGAAAGCTAGATTTATATCTAGAGGTTATCCAAGAGCATCTATAAAGAAAGCTTATACAAGAGCAAGATTTGCTCACCGCTCATGGTTGCTAACGGAGAATATTAGAGAAGAAACTGATAGTCTAACATGTGTATTACCGTTTTCAAACATAAGTCAAAAAATTGTACAAAGTATTAGAGATCAATGGCATATTCTTCAACTATAGCCATGTTTCCCTGAAATGCCAATAATATCTTATACAAAAGGGAAGTCAATTGGTGAAAAGTTAGCGTATAATACGTTTTTTGATCCTTCAATTAAGCCTAACAATGGTATACATACAGGATGTGGGCACTGCCAGTGGTGCACACAATCGATAGTGGGTAACTCTTGGCTAGTACCTGGGAAAAATATGATTTTGAGATCTAAAACTATAACTAATTGTGATACTAGCAATATAATCTACGCTATAGTATGTCCATGTGACCTTATATATATATAGGGAGGAGTGCTCGTTCTATGTTTCAACTTTTTTATTGATATTATATACATATTATCACATCTATAATCCAGGTTCGACAACATGTCTCCCCAATGTTTCCAAACTTACAACTCAGTGATATCATCCATCAACGAACAGTTAAACAGTTTTTTATCCCCTCCTTTACCCCCCCCCCCCTTTTCCCCCCCTTCCCCCCCCCTCCCCTCCCCCTAAGACAGAGATCATTCAAGGGGTTTTTATCACATTCTATATCCTCCTTAAGTACAAATATATATTCTTGTATCTAACATGTCAAGTTCAAGAGCAGGCTGCGACCACGCGGGCTCAACGTATCTACATAGCTATTCCAAATTTGCATAAAGGCTTTTTTCTTCTTGAGGGATCCCCGCGCCTCTCTGGCTTCCCATGTGGCTAACAAATGAATTTGATTTCTCCATTGCCAGTAGGACGGGGGGTCCGGAGAGACCCATTGTTGTAATATAGTCTTCTTGGCCACTAAACATACTTTCCGACACCAAATCCTTATTCCTTTATCTTTCATCCGAAACCCTGACTGTGTGTCCAGTACATAATGGTCCCAGGACCCTCGTAATACTCGTCCCACTATAGTGGACATATACGTCTGTATCCTACTCCAGAAGGCTCTGATCTTTACACATCCCCAAAAGGCATGATACAGCGTGTGTACTGCAGCATTACATTTAACACAACTTGTACTACTTCCAGGGTTTATATGTGCAAGTTGTTGTCTGGAAAAGTAAGCTCTCATAACTCCTCGGTAACCACATTCTCTCAACCTCTCATCCACCGTAAGGGCGGGAATGTTTCTCAAAGTAGCTCTTACATCCCAAGTCTCCAATTTCCCTCCTGATTCCCTTTCCCACTGTTGTTTAATAGACTGAAATTTCTTGGGCATGGATATTAAAGTTAATGCCTTATGTATTGCCGACACTGTCGCCCCAGTAAACTCCAGCTTTTGGAAAAACTCTCGCACTTTCTCTTCCACTTTCATCTGCAGAGCTGGTTGGTCTAAGCTTAGAATATAATGTTTAATCTGGGCGTATGCAAACCTATCTCCCCAATGTGTGCCCAAGCTATTTTGTACCTCCTCAAATTTCATCATCTTCCCTTCCCCATCCAACATGTGTTCTATCCTTGAAATCCCTTGAGCTTCCCACCTACAAAACGCCACATTCTCTCTTCCCGGATCAAAGTTCAAGTTACCCCTAATTGACAGTAACCCCGTTATTGTGGCTTTTCCCCCCAAAAGTTTGACAAACCCTCTCCATGTCTCCCTCAATGGCTGTAGCAGCACACACTGCTTGAGGCCTATGGGCAGGCCTCGCCGTTCTTGATGTAGCAATGTTAAAAGGTCGTGAGGAGCAAAGTATTCTAGTTCCATCTCTACCGGAGTGTAATCCTCTGCTTTGTTCACCCAATCCCCTATATGTCTCAATAGACAAGCATTATTATAGCTACGCAGGTCAGGTAAACCTAGTCCCCCACTCTGCCATCCCCCCATCAAAAATTGCATTTGCAATTTGGGTTTTTTCTTTGCCCAGCAAAATTGACTAAAAGCCCTATTAACTTTCTTCAAATCCTTCTGTAAAAGCCGAAGAGGCAGCGTTTGCATGGCATAAAGCCATTTCGGAAAAATCATCATGCGAATTAAATTTATTCTGCCTCTCAGTGATATAGGTAGCCCTACCCAGTTAGCAAGATGTTTCTTCGTGTCTGATAATAGGTTATTTACATTGAGCGTATACAGCTGCGTAGTGTCCATAGTCAGTCTAATCCCTAAGTATTTAAAGGAATCTGTCGCCCAACTCAGGGGAAATCCCTGTCTCCATCCCTGTTTTACTTCTTCTGAGGAAGCTAATGCCTCTGATTTCAAGAGATTCAGTCTAAAGCCTGCGTAGTCCCCATATTCCTCAAACGTTTCCATTAAATTAGGAAGGGAGTTCTGAGGCTCAGTAATCAGTACTAGTAGATCGTCTGCAAAAGCTGCTATCTTAAAGGGATATTTACCAATGGGCATCCCTTTTATCAAAGGATTTTCTATGATGGTACGGATCAAAGGATCCAAGGTCAGCACAAAGAGTAATGGGGATAATGGGCATCCCTGTCTGGTACCTCGCCTTATCGGGAAAGTCTCTGTCTCCAACCCATTAACTCGTATTGTTGCCCTCGGGTCGTGATATAAAGCTTTAATTACTGATGTAAAGCGTCCCGTGATTCCATAGCCTTTTAACGTGGCGAAGAGAAACTCCCAGTGCACTCTATCAAACGCTTTTTCTGCGTCAAAGCTGATGAGTAGCGCTGGTGTGTTATTTCTTTTTCTCATCTCTAATGCCCCTAGAATTCGTCTTATATTCTTAACAGACGTCCTTCCTTTTACAAACCCTACTTGTGCCTCATGTATTAGATTTGGCAGCACTTTCGCTAACCGATTTGCCATTATTTTTGCTAACAGTTTCACCTCCACATTTAACAGTGATATCGGTCGATATGATTCCGGTATCTGTGGATCCCTGCCAGGTTTTGGTATCACTGTAATTTGTGCCCTGGAAAGATTTACCGGTAATCTTTCTATATCTATTGTCTTATTAAAGTATTTAGTAAGCGCAGGCGTAATCTTCTCTCTCATAAGTTTATAAAATTCCATGCGCATCCCATCTGGTCCTGGGGCCTTCAACAATTTCCCTCTCGTTATTTCCAAATCTACTTCCTCTTCTTGAATTGGACTGTTCAGCATATCTCTTTCCCTTTGAGTTATACCTGGGAGTTGTAGTGTGTCTAAATAAAGAGAGCCCTGGAGCCCTTGGTCCATTGGTGTTTCATATAATTGTTTATAGAATCTGGCAAAGATTTCACCTATCTTCTCATCCTGCCTTACGATCTGTCCCTGACTATCTCTCATTTGTAGTATCCGCCCTTTTTGTGGTTTAGGTCTGGCCAAGCGTGCCAACATGCGCCCTGATTTATTACCATATCTATGTAGTTGGAATCTATAATAGTTTTGCGATTTAGTTGCTCGCATGTGCAGTAATTCATTAAGAGCCACCTGCAATTCCAATAGCTTAGTACGTTGCTCTGGCTGGTTTGTTTTCCCATATGACTGTCTCGCTCTACAGATCATAGAGCTCAATCTTATTATTTCCCTATTTCGGGCCTTTCGTACATGATGTGTATGGCTAATAATTTCGCCCCGAAGAACCGCCTTGGCGGCATCCCAGAACAGTAAGGGGTCAGTCTCGTGTTCCTGGTTTAATGTCTTATACTCCTCCCAGCTTTTCTGAAGCTTTTCACCCAGCTGTCTATCTGTAGATAGTTCCAGGGGGAACTGCCAGGATCTTTGTTTGGTATTTCTATTAGGCATCTCCCATTCCATATATACCCAGGCATGATCTGATATCGTGTATGGTCCTATATTTGTTGTAACCACCTGTCCAAATAAGTCTCTAGTGAGAAGTAAATAGTCTATTCTGGCTTGTGATGCATGTGCGCGAGAATGATGTGTAAAATCTCTCTCTGAGGGGTTAAGCATCCTCCATATGTCTATCAAATCTGCCATTTTCCCCAGTCTTTTTAATCCCTGGTTAGACGCTGTCCCATCCCTCCTCTGTCCTTGGGTACTATCTATCGCTGGTTCCCACACAGTATTAAAGTCTCCACCAACTATTATAGGTAACCCAGCATATTTCATCAGATGGCCTATTATCGAGTTATAAAATTTTTTATCATACTGATTAGGTGCGTATAAGTTGCAGATCACACTCTTCTGTCCATCTACTTCAAGCTCTACTATGACATATCTCCCTCCGGGGTCTATCGTGAGGGGTCTCACTGATGTTGCCACTCCTTTCCGTACTAAAATCGCCACTCCCCCTCTTTTTCCCATCGCATTTGCGGCTATGCAGTCTTGTACCCACCAGGTGCGCAGCTTAGCATGTTCCTCCTTGCTTAAATGTGTCTCTTGTAACAGTGCCACATCAATTTTATATCTTTGTAATTGCTGTAAAATTTTGGATCTTTTAATGGGTGAGTTGATCCCGCCCACATTCCACGTGATCAACTTAACCATTGAAGCTTAAATTGGTCTTCATCAAATTTTACATAATTTCTTACTCCTAAACCTACCCGGGGGGCATCCCAGCCACTGCCCTCCCGGGACAAATCTTGTGATGTACCCACATATTCATCCATTGTTATTCCTTCCCTCCCTTTTTCTTGGGCCTCTTCCCCTGCAATATCCCCTTGTGTCTCTTTTAGTGTGTCCAGCTCCCTTCTCATGTCCCTCTTCCCTCCCCTATCTTTGTCCCTCCTCCCCTCTACTCCCTCCCGTCCCCTTGCCCCCTCCCCCCCTCTTTTGGCCGTTCCCTGATAGGGAATCCCCACGTATAGGCACCCCCCAACCTCCCTCCCCCTATTCAATGTCTGTTTTGTGTTGTGTCTCCTTATCTTAAAAGAAATAGGGAGATGATAACTTCAACATATTGGTTCTTTAACATTCACAGATATTTTAACTTCAACCCATACTCACACACATTCCTTACTCATTCCATCTCTCAATTCTCCGTTCTTCATCCAGTCCATAGGCTTGTGCCCCAGTTACCTCCTTCTCTCAAAACTGTTAACTCTATAACAACTGTAATACCCTCTTCTATTATACTGGCCACTAGCCCATGTACCGATAGTTATCAGGCATAAATGTCATTATAGTCCACGATAGCTTCTTTCATTATCTCCTGTTATCCTTCTACATTTCTTAATCTGGTACTCCTCCGCTCCGGTTGCTCCCCTCCTCCTGTGCCATCTGCTCCACAAAGTCCTTGGCTTCTTCTGGCTTTTCAAAAGTGCGAGTTGTTCCCTCGTGCGTTATCTTTAAAATCGCTGGATACATCAGAGTGAAGTGTTTCTTCATTGCAAAAAGTTTTGAGCAGATTGACGAGAAAGCTTTCCTTTTTCCCCGCCACTCCCACTGAGTAATCCTGAAAACAGATAATACGTTTGTTTTCAAACATCAGATTTTTCTCTCCTCGTGAAGCCTGTAAAATCCACTGCTTATGAGCAAAATTTAAGACTTTCAAAATGACCACACGTAGTCTTGAATCCGTATCTCTGCGTGTTCCCAAGCGATGTGCCCTTTCCACTCTCAGTGGGCCTAAATCAGGGGGAAATTTCACTTGCTCCATTAACCAGCGTTCCAGAGCTGATGTTAAATCCCTGCCCCCCAACTTTTCAGGGAGGCCCACCAGACGGAGGTTGTTTCTGCGGGACCTATTTTCCAGGTCCTCTATCTTTTGTTCCAAAGTCTCCACTGTTCTTAATAGTGTTTTTTGTGTCTCTTCCACTTCCATTACCCGGTCTTCCACCTCTCCTGTTCTCGTCTGGAAGGCAACACATTCGCGTGTGAGATCTTCCATTCTCGTCTGTAGTATTTCCAATTTCGTAGCAATTGGTGTAAGTCGCCGTTCTAGTAAATCTTCTAAAACCGCTGTCATCTCTGTTGTTATTTCAGAGACCCAGATCGAAGCCACTGTCGGGTCCGCGCTGCTGGATGCGGCGGCCATCTTAAGATCCGTTGTCTTTTGGCGCAACTTATCTTTCTGTGCTGTTTTAGACGCCATCTCCCCTTGTTTTTAAGCTATTATTTACGTGTCCTTAATCAGCTCCGTTTCCCGTTCCAGGAATGGATTTCAGCTCAGCGGAATCGTTATTCAATGCACGTGGGGGAGAGGTCAGGTGCCGGAGAAGCGTTCAGGTGCTACCGCTTTCCAGCATGGCGTCACGTGGTCCGGAGTGCTCGTTCTATTAGGACGCGCCTTACTGAACATAAATCCCGTATAAATACTCAAAACATTCAGGCTCCTTTAGTTGAGCATTGGCTTCAGAAGGGTCACAGCAGCGATGATATCAAATGGAGGATTATTGAACAAATTGAGGTGAGGAGGGAGGGTGGTTCATTGAAGAAATTGCTTAACTATAGAGAACAGTGGTATATTTTCTCTTTACAAACGGTTGCCCCTAGGGGTCTTAATGCAGAATTAGAATGGGCATCATTAATCTAGCTCAGATCCAATTAGAACTCAGGGGAGGGACTACTGACGTCATGAGATAGAGAGTATTTCAGATTGTAAGAAGAACGCGGCCACCATCTTTGTATATGAAGGTTTGGACAAAGCTGGCGCTGCAATAAATGCTCGGGGTGAGATTTCATTGCTTAGTGTCTGTAAATAAGATTGGTCCTGAGCAATGATTGTATTTATTGATTAATTAAAGCATTTGTTTTATAGGGGACTGTCCTTGAGGCAGCTCAGACTAGAGCGAAACATATGTCGGACAACTGTAACCCCTGGGTCGATGTTAAACGGAGAATAAGATAAGTGGAAAAATTTAAAAGTTTATAAACTAAGATATATCAAAGCTTTAATGAATAAAAAAAGCTGACCTATGAAGATGATGGATGTTGCTAGCATTGCCATAAAAAAAGTTTTTGGGTGGCAATGAACATCACTGAGAAATGAATAATCGTGAAAAACTTTGGAGATGAGAAGAATTGCTTCTTTATCTATAACATCAGCAAAATTCACCCTTTCCTGTCTGAGCACACCACCCGAACACTCGTCCACTCTCTCATTACCTCTCGCCTTGACTACTGCAACCTACTTCTCACTGGCCTCCAACTTACCCATCTATCCCCCCTTCAATCCATTCAGAACTCTGCTGCATATCTTATTTTCCGTCAGGACCGATATGCCCATATCACCCCTCTCCTCAAGTCACTTCACTGGCTTCCGATCAGGTACCGCATACAGTTCAAGCTTCTCCTACTAACCTACAAATGCACTCGATCTGCAGCCCCTCATTACCTCTCTACCCTCATCCCCCCTTATGTTCCTACCCGAAACCTCCGCTCACAGGTCAAATCCCTCCTCTCAGTACCCTTCTCCACCACCACCAACTCCAGGCTCCGCCCTTTCTGCCTCGCCTCACCCTATGCTTGGAATAAACTCCCTGAGCCCATACGCCAAGCCCCCTCCCTGCCCATCTTCAAATCCTTACTCAAAGCCCACCTCTTCAATGTCGCCTTCGGCACATAACCATTATACCTCCATTCAGGATATCTAGACTGCCTCAAATTGACATTTTGTCCTTTAGATTATAAGCTCCTTTGAGCAGGCACTGTCCTTCTTTGTTAAACTGTACAGCGCTGCGTAACCCCAGTAGTGCTTTAGAAATGTTAAGTACTAGTAGTAGTAGTAAGATTACACCTGTAAGAGAGATTCACCACAGAAAGGTAAGGAATGTAGCTGCACTAACTGGTGACGTCTTTCTTATGAACCTGTGTGCTTCCCCAAAGCGAATGCTACATACCTGTAGAAGGTATTCTCCGAGGACAGCAGGCTGATTGTTCTCACTGATGGGTTGACGTCCTCAGCAGCCCCCTCCATCGGAAAGTTTACTAGCAAAGGCCTTTGCTAGTCCTCGCGCGCCCATGCGCACCGCGCATGCGCGGCCGTCTTCCCGCCCGAAACCGGCTCGAGCCGGCCAGTCCAGTATGTAGCAAGACAATACACTTCAAGGGAAGACTCAACTCCAAAGGGGAGGCGGGCGGGTTTGTGAGAACAATCAGCCTGCTGTCCTCGGAGAATACCTTCTACAGGTATGTAGCATTCGCTTTCTCCGAGGACAAGCAGGCTGCTTGTTCTCACTGATGGGGTATCCCTAGCCCCCAGGCTCACTCAAAACAACAACCATGGTCAATTGGGCCTCGCAACGGCGAGGACATAACTGAGATTGACCTAAAAAATTTACCAACTAACTGAGAGTGTAGCCTGGAACAGAACAAACAGGGCCCTCGGGGGGTGGAGTTGGATCCTAAAGCCCAAACAGGTTCTGAAGAACTGACTGCCCGAACCGACTGTCGCGTCGGGTATCCTGCTGCAGGCAGTAATGAGATGTGAATGTGTGGACAGATGACCACGTCGCAGCTTTGCAAATTTCTTCAATGGAGGCTGACTTCAAGTGGGCTACCGACGCAGCCATGGCTCTAACATTATGAGCCGTGACATGACCCTCAAGAGCCAGCCCCGCCTGGGCGTAAGTGAAGGAAATGCAATCTGCTAGCCAATTGGATATGGTGCGTTTCCCTACAGCCACTCCCCTCCTATTGGGATCAAAAGAAACAAACAATTGGGCGGACTGTCTGTGGGGCTGTGTCCGCTCCAGGTAGAAGGCCAATGCTCTCTTGCAGTCCAATGTGTGCAGCTGACGTTCAGCAGGGCAGGAATGAGGACGGGGAAAGAATGTTGGCAAGACAATTGACTGGTTCAGATGGAACTCCAACCTTTGGCAAGAACTTAGGGTGAGTGCAGAGGACTACTCTGTTATGATGAAATTTGGTGTAAGGGGCCTGGGCTACCAGGGCCTGAAGCTCACTGACTCTACGAGCTGAAGTAACTGCCACCAAGAAAATGACCTTCCAGGTCAAGTACTTCAGATGGCAGGAGTTCAGTGGCTCAAAAGGAGGTTTCATCAGCTGGGTGAGAACGACATTGAGATCCCATGACACTGTAGGAGGCTTGACAGGGGGCTTTGACAAAAGCAAGCCTCTCATGAAGCGAACAACTAAAGGCTGTCCTGAGATCGGCTTACCTTCCACATGGTAATGGTAAGCACTGATTGCACTAAGGTGAACCCTTACAGAGTTGGTCTTGAGACCAGACTCAGACAAGTGCAGAAGGTATTCAAGCAGGGTCTGTGTAGGACAAGAGCGAGGATCTAGGGCCTTGCTGTCACACCAGACGGCAAACCTCCTCCAATGGAAGAAGTAACTTCTCTTAGTGGAATCTTTCCTGGAAGCAAGCAAGATGCGGGAGACACCCTCGGACAGACCCAAAGAGGCAAAGTCTACGCCCTCAACATCCAGGCCGTAAGAGCCAGCGACTGGAGGCTGGGATGCAGAAGTGCCCCTTCGTCCTGTGTGATGAGGGTCGGAAAACACTCCAATCACGGTTCTTCGGAGGACAACTCCAGAAGAAGAGGGAACCAGATCTGACGCAGCCAAAAAGGAGCAATCAGAATCATGGTGCCTCGGTCTTGCTTGAGTTTCAACAAAGTCTTCCCCACCAGAGGTATGGGAGGATAAGCATACAGCAGGCCCTCCCCCCAGTCCAGGAGGAAGGCATCCGATGCCAGTCTGCCGTGGGCCTGAAGCCTGGAACAGAACTGAGGGACTTTGTGGTTCACTCGAGATGCGAAGAGATCTACCAAGGGGGTGCCCCACACCTGGAAGATCTGTCGTACCACACGGGAATTGAGCGACCACTCGTGAGGTTGCATAATCCTGCTCAACCTGTCGGCCAGACTGTTGTTTACGCCTGCCAGATATGTGGCTTGGAGCCCCATGCCGTGACGGCGAGCCCAGAGCCACATGCTGACGGCTTCCTGACACAGGGGGCGAGATCCGGTGCCCCCCTGCTTGTTGACATAGTACATGGCAACCTGGTTGTCTGTCTGAATTTGGATAATTTGGTGGGACAGCCGATCTCTGAAAGCCTTCAGAGCGTTCCAGATCGCTCGTAACTCCAGGAGATTGATCTGCAGATCGCGTTCCTGGAGGGACCAGCTTCCTTGGGTGTGAAGCCCATCGACATGAGCTCCCCATCCCAGGAGGGACGCATCCGTGGTCAGCACCTTTTGTGGCTGAGGAATTTGGAAGGGACGTCCCAGAGTCAAATTGGAGCAAATCGTCCACCAATATAGGGATTTGAGAAAACTCGTGGACAGGTGGATCACGTCCTCTAGACCCCCAGCGGCCTGATACCACTGGGAGGCTAGGGTCCATTGAGCAGATCTCATGTGAAGACGGGCCATGGGCGTCACATGAACTGTGGAGGCCATGTGGCCCAGCAATCTCAACATCTGCCGAGCTGTGATCTGCTGGGACGCTCGCACCCGCGAGACGAGGGACAACAAGTTGGTGGCTCTCGTCTCTGGGAGATAGGCGCGAGCCGTCCGAGAATCCAGCAGAGCTCCTATGAATTCGAGTCTCTGCACTGGGAGAAGATGGGACTTTGGATAATTTATCACAAACCCCAGTAGCTCCAGGAGGCGAATAGTCATCTGCATGGACTGCAGGGCTCCTGCCTCGGATGTGTTCTTCACCAGCCAATCGTCGAGATATGGGAACACGTGCACCCCCAGCCTGCGAAGTGCCGCTGCTACTACAGCCAAGCACTTTGTGAACACCCTGGGCGCAGAGGCGAGCCCAAAGGGTAGCACACAGTACTGGAAGTGGCGTGTGCCCAGCTGAAATCGCAGATACTGTCTGTGAGCTGGCAGTATCGGGATGTGAGTGTAGGCATCCTTCAAGTCCAGAGAGCATAGCCAATCGTTTTGCTGAATCATGGGGAGGAGGGTGCCCAGGGAAAGCATCCTGAACTTTTCTTTTACGAGATATTTGTTCAGGGCCCTTAGGTCTAGGATGGGACGCATCCCCCCTGTTTTCTTTTCCACAAGGAAGTACCTGGAATAGAATCCCAGCCCTTCCTGCCCGGATGGCACGGGCTCGACCGCATTGGCGCTGAGAAGGGCGGAGAGTTCCTCTGCAAGTACCTGCTTGTGCTGGAAGCTGTAAGACTGAGCTCCCGGTGGACAATTTGGAGGTTTTGAGGCCAAATTGAGGGTGTATCCTTGCCGGACTATTTGCAGAACCCACTGATCGGAGGTTATGAGAGGCCACCTTTGGTGAAAAGCTATCAACCTCCCCCCGACCGGCAGGTCGCCCGGCACTGACACTTGGATGTCGGCTATGCCCTGCTGGAGCCAGTCAAAAGCTCGCCCCTTGCTTTTGCTGGGGAGCCGCGGGGCCTTGCTGAGGCGCACGCTGCTGACGAGAGCGAGCGCGCTGGGGCTTAGCCTGGGCCGCAGGCTGTCGGGAAGGAGGATTGTACCTACGCTTACCAGAAGCATAGGGACCAGTCTTCCTTCCCCCGAAAAATCTTCTACCTGTAGAGGTAGATGCTGAAGGCTGCCGGCGGGAGAACTTGTCGAATGCGGTGTCCCGCTGGTGGAGAGACTCTACCACCTGCTCGACTTTTTCCCCAAAAATGTTGTCCGCACGGCAAGGCGAGTCCGCAATCCGCTGCTGGATTCTATTCTCCAGGTCGGCGGCACGCAGCCATGAGAGCCTGCGCATCACCACACCTTGAGCAGCGGCCCTGGACGCAACATCAAAAGTGTCATAAACTCCTCTGGCCAGGAATTTTCTGCACGCCTTCAGCTGCCTGACCACCTCCTGAAAAGGCTTGGCTTGCTCAGGGGGAAGAGCATCAACCAAGCCCGCCAACTGCCGCACATTGTTCCGCATGTGTATGCTCGTGTAGAGCTGGTAAGACTGGATCTTGGCCACGAGCATAGAAGAATGGTAGGCCTTCCTCCCAAAGGAGTCTAAGGTTCTAGGGTCTTTGCCCGGGGGGCGCCGAAGCATGCTCCCTAGAACTCTTAGCCTTCTTTAGGGCCAAATCCACAACTCCAGAGTCATGAGGCAACTGAGTGCGCATCAGCTCTGGGTCCCCATGGATCCGGTACTGGGACTCGATCTTCTTGGGAATGTGGGGATTACTTAATGGCTTGGTCCAGTTCGCAAGCAATGTCTTTTTCAGGACATGGTGCAAGGGAACAGTGGACGCTTCCTTAGGTGGAGAAGGATAGTCCAGGAGCTCAAACATTTCAGCCCTGGGCTCGTCCTCCACAACCACCGGGAAGGGGATGGCCGTAGACATCTCCCGGACAAAGGAAGCGAAAGACAGACTCTCAGGAGGAGAAAGCTGCCTTTCAGGAGAGGGAGTGGGATCAGAAGGAAGACCCCCAGACTCCTCGTCAGAGAAATATCTGGGGTCTTCTTCGTCCTCCCACGAGGCCTCACCCTCGGTGTCAGACACAAGTTCACGGACCTGTGTCTGCAACCTCGCCCGGCTCGACTCCGTGGAGCCACGTCCACGATGGGGGCGTCGAGAGGTAGACTCCCTCGCCCGCATCGGCGAAGCTCCCTCCGCCGACGTAGTCGGGGAGCCTTCCTGGGAGGTGGCCACGGTCGGCACCGCACGTGGTACCGACGTCGGGGACCTCAACCTGGGCGATGGACCAGCCGGCGCCACGCTCGACGGTACCGGAGGCGCAAGCACCGCCGGTACCGGAGGGGTAGGGCGCAACAGCTCTCCCAGAATCTCTGGGAGAACGGCCCGGAGGCTCTCGTTCAGAGTGGCTGCAGAAAAAGACTGAGAGGTCGATGCAGGCGTCGACGTCAGAACCTGTTCCGGGCGAGGAGGCTGTTCCGGGCTGTCCAGAGTGGAGCGCATCGACACCTCCTGAACAGAGGGTGAGCGGTCCTCTCGGTGCCGATGCCTGCTGGGTGCCGACTCCCTCGGCGACCCAGAGCTCTCGGTGCCGACACGGGGAGGAGACCGGTGTCGATGCTTCTTCGACTTCTTCCGAAGCATGTCACCGGAGCTCCCCGGCACCGACGAGGAGGACGTAGAATCCATCCGTCGCTTCCTCAGGGCCGAGACCGAAGAGGGTCGATCCCAGGGGGGCTGTACCGCAGGAGCCCTCAGGGTAGGAGGAGACCCACCCGAAGGCTCACCGCCACCAGCAGGGGAATGGACAGCCCTCACCTGCACTCCTGACGATGCACCTCCGTCCGACGACATCAGCAGACGAAGTCTCGGTACCACCGACGTCGATGCAGTCGCCCGATGCCTCGGCGCCGATGCAGAGGTCCTATGCCTCGATGCAGTCGATGGAGCGGCAGCCAAGGAAGATGGTCCGGACGCTGACGACGTCGATGCACTCGATGCCTCCGGTGCCGATGCCGACGAAGAGCCCGAGAACAAAACGTTCCACTGGGCTAATCTCGCTACCTGAGTCCGCTAGGCCTACCCCGACAACGAAAGAAAACTTACAGGGCAAAAGCTGTGAAAATTACGGGAAGGGCAGAAAACCCGAAAGGGTCTTCCGGAACACTTCCCGAACTTTTTCAACGAAAAACAAGGAAAAAAACACGTCGAAAAGGACGCGCGAGGTCGACTCTCTGGGGCACGAACGGCGTAACACGACCGTACCGAGCGCGGACGAAAGAAGACTGGCCGACTCGAGCCGGTTTCGGGCGGGAAGACGGCCGCGCATGCGCGGTGCGCATGGGCGCGCAAGGACTAGCAAAGGCCTTTGCTAGTAAACTTTCCGATGGAGGGGGCTGCCGAGGACGTCAACCCATCAGTGAGAACAAGCAGCCTGCTTGTCCTCGGAGAAGCATGCCAATATTTCCACACTAGGCAGGCTTTACCTCCCCAGCTCAATCTGTATCAAAGCAATTTGTTTACTTTTTTTTTTTTTGAGAGGGAATGAGGAGAGGGTAAGTCTATATACTGAAGACCATGTGGCAGCCCTGTAGATATCTCCTGTGCTGGCTATGCCTAGGTTTGTGTTAGAGATATCTGCTGCTCTCAGATGATGGGGGTTCAACCATGCATAGTAGCTTTATCTTGGTTGTTCTGCCCTCATGTTCATGGAAGTAGGGTGCATTGTTATGTATATTTAGTATGAGTATTATTTGCATTTAATTGCATTGTCTGTGTAATATGGTTTACTGAAGAACTAAAAGAACTAAAAACACAAGTCAGAAGTCTAGAACGTGCATGGAACGAGAAAAAAGACGACTCTAAACTTAACGCCTGGAAGCAACTACAGATAAAATAGAAATACACTATCAGACAGACTAAAAGAGCATATTATAAAACTAAAATCAGTCCAGGCTACAAGGATACACATAAACTCTTCCAACTCATAAACAATCTACTAAATACCACACCGGTTACCTCTAATAATATAGATACCCCATCAGCAAACAACCTGGCCAATTACTTCAAAGAGAAAATCATAAAGCTACGAACCACTATACCCAACAACTCAATTGATTATGCAAGCCTCCTTGAATGCCTAGACCCAATACATGGAGAATACCCAGCAGACCGATCATGGACCAACTTTGACGCGCTATCGATCGAAAATATTTCCCAATCACTCAAAAGGTACGCCAAATCGCACTGTAGATTAGACATTTGATAAGAAATGCCCCCCAACAATTTATAACAGACCTCATGAGACACTTGAACGACATGCTACAAAATGGTTTTTTCCCAAAGGATAAAGGAAATATTTTACTTACTCCATTACCTAAAGACGCAAAGAAAAGTACAAATGACCTAACCAACTACCGCCCAGTAGCATCTATCCCTCTAATAACCAAACTGATGGAAGGTGCAGTGACGAAACAACTCAGTAACCACCTACTGGAAACACATGTGGAAACAAAAACTGGAAACACGGGAAAAAGGGGAAAAGACCGTAAAGGTCTTCTTCCAAGTTCTTTCTTTTATTTTTTTTCTAAGCAAAAACTCAAAGACGCACGAGGGTCAACTTGAGGGGCTCGAAACGGCGCAAACACGACCGTCCCGAGCGCAGACAAAAGAAGACTGACGAACATGAGCCGGTTCGGGTGGGAAGACGGCCACGCATGCGCGGTGCGCATTGGCGTGCGAGGACTAGCAAAGGCCTTTGCTAGTAAAGTGTTCCGATTGGAGGGGCTGCCGTGGACGTCACCCATCAGTGAGAACAAGCAGCCTGCTTGTCCTCGGAGAACATACTTCTCCTACAATTTGACATGTTCAGTGCCTTCGATATGGTCAACCACGGAATATTACTACATATCCTGGAATACTTTGGAGTTGGAGGTAATGTTCTTAATTGGTTTAGAGGATTCCTGACAACTAGATCATACCAAGTAACAACTAGCACGGCGATATCAGACCCATGGATACCTGAATGCGGAGTCCCCCAAGGATCCCCCCTCTCACCAACCCTCTTTAACCTAATGATGATACCACTAGCCAAGCTATTAGACAATCAAAACCTTAACCCATACATATATGCAGATGATGTCACGATCTATATCCCATTCAAACAGGACCTAAAGGAAATTACCAACGAAATCAACCAAAGCTTCCAAATCATGCACTCCTGGGCGGATGCATTCCAGCTAAAACTCAATGCAGAAAAAACACGTCGTCTTATACTAACCTCACAATATAACACAAATAAATTCACCACCATAACCACCCCTAACTATTCCCTCCCTATCTCAAACAGCCTGAAAATTCTGGGATTCACCATTGACCAAAATCTCACACTTGAAAACCACGTGAAGAATACAACGAAGAAAATGTTCCACTCCATGTGGAAACTCAAAAGAGTAAAACCTTTCTTCCCAAGGGCCATCTTCTGAAACCTGGTACAATCCCTAGTACTAAGTCACCTGGACTATTGCAACTCGCTCTTCGCTGGCTGTAAAGAACAGACCATCAAGAAACTCCAGACGGCCCAGAATACCGCAGCCAGACTCATATTTGGAAAAACAAAATATGAAAGTGCAAAACCCCTAAGAAAGAACCTATACTGGCTCCCACTGAAAGAACGTACCATGTTCAAGATATGTACGATTGTTCATAAAATCATTCATGGAGATGCCCCGACCTACATGCTAGACCTAGTGGACCTTCCACCCAGAAATGCTAAACGATCTTCCTGCACCTTTCTCAACCTACACTTCCCCAGCTGCAAAGGGGTCAAATACAAACTAACACATACGTCCAGCTTTTCCTACATGAGTACAAAGATGTGGAGTGCACTACCAACTCACTTGAAAACGATCAACGAATCAAATAACTTCTGCAAAGCTTTGAAAACCTATCTTTTTAACAAAGCCTACCACGAGAACCCATAACTACTTGAACACAACCCTTACACTCCTTTATTCAGAATGTCTCACTGTACAACTGCATAACCAGATCCTCTTGTTTTCTTTTATCTCTTTGCAACACCAGTTGTATTTCTTCCCTGTTATGGAGCTGCCATAACAGAGCTTTGTAAGCCACATTGAGCCTGCAAATAGGTGGGAAAATGTGGGATACAAGTGCAATAAATAAATAAATAATAGATAGCACTGTATAATGGGGATTCCCCCTCCCCCCTATAGTGTGCAGTTTCCTGTGATTGACTCTTGCTGAAAGTGTATTCTTGCTCCCTGTGTGAGCTTTCCCTATTGGCTGTTAGCTCTGAGCTAGGGCCAGCCCTCCCTCTCTGCCTCTGGAGGCTGTGTGACAGAGTCCCGTGAGGAGCTGCAGAGTGAATGCACTTATCTCTCTATATAAAAGGCAACACCAACGTTCTGTGAAGCCTCCAGAAGGAAGTGTGAAGGGGGAGAGATATCCGGTTTCCCCATGAGTGTCTGCCCCGCCCTCTCTGTAACACAAACAGTCAGTGAAGGAAAACAGCAGAGCACGAAATCAAATCGCTGGCTCTGTAACAGTGAAGGACTCAGAGGGGGGAGGGGAGAGAGGGCAGGGACACACACACTCCCACATGCACACAGAAGAAAACATTGCTAGCCCCCATTTCATTTGCATCAGAAACGGGGCTTTTTTACTAGTAAGTCAATAAGAGGAGTTTGAACTGTATGCGAAAATGGATAGGGAGCCAATGAAGTGACTGAAGGAGAGGGCTAATATGAGCATAGCGACACTGGCGAAATATACTTACCATGTCAACACAGTAAAACATCATAACAGCGAGGGGCGTAAGCAGAGGGAACATATGGGCAGATAAAACAGAGTAACAGGAGTTAGAAAAAAATAGGCCTAAGTTAAAGGAAGTTTCATGTGAAGTCAGAAAGGAGCAGGAATATGATCTTAACTAGGTATTCGTCCTGTTGTGTGTGTGACTAGCAAGTTAGTTGATTCTTCCATTAAAAGCTTTCACCTGCTTCCTGAAGTACAGATAGGCTAGCGTTGAGTGAAGCCTTTCAGGGAATGCATTCCAGAGTGTGGGGGTTACTCTTGTAATAAAGAGATTTAGGTCTTTTTACCACCATCCCAATATTCATACATATCCCGGGAAAAGATTGGAATGATAAAAGACCAGGTCACGTATGAGAAAAGCAATTTATTAACTTACCAATAGAGTATACAGAATTAAAATAAATTTTCTCATAGGAGTACAGTTCTGCTTATACAAAAGTATTGGCTGACACTGCCTCAAACATTTACTAATCAGGCTGCTGCTTATATGCTGTTTCTACACAAAGCCCTTTTTATAAAACATTAGTTCATTCTTTTCACTCATCATCTTTTTCTCTTGTGTTGTACAGCCCAAAACTCCCTGCTACTTTATGTATTACCTCATGTTCTGCTTCCTGAACTCCTGTTCACATACTATTCTAACTACAGTCTTTGTCTGCTAGTTTGGTCAGCCTTCACCTTTAACAATATCCCTTGATCCATAACGGTGCTGCTATTTCTTCACTCTGGAGAAGGCTCTTTTATTAGATGTATATCTATCGTTATAATAAATGCTATGTACACCGCTCTGAAGGCCTGTGCCCTAGGGTGGTATGGAAAAGATATGGAAAACTTAGGGGCCCCTTTACTAAAGGGTTGCTGCTCGGCAACCCGGAACTACCGCCAGCCCAACGCAGCCACCGGCAGTAGTTCCCCCTCCAAACGCACACCATTTCCGGCGCTGCAGGATTTAAAAAATATATACTACCAGGGTTGCGTGGGAGCCCTTACCACCACCTTAATGGGTGGCGGTAACATGGCCATGTGTTTTTTCAAGCTTTTTACCTGCTGCGGTAAAAAAGGGCCCTGGCTCACGGCAAAAACAGCAGCTGCCACAGGGCCCTTTTTAACGCAGCTTGGTAAAAGGGCCCCTTAGTGCATGGCCATTAATAGAAAAACTGGAAAAAGCAGCCATTTTACATATGCAGGAAAAATAGCCTTAGCACACAGGAATGATCCGTGTAAGCAAAAAAAAAAAAAGGCTGCTATCTTTGGTGATCTGGATCCTTTTGGATATCCGTCTATCAAGTTTATCTTTACTTGCAATGATTTTATTTTTTCTTCGATGTGTTTTTTTTTTCCTCAAGGAGTAGTAGTTACTTTTCTTCTTTACACCTGGCCCTGATTGTTAAAATTCTCTCAATATGTTTATTAATTACTTGTTATACTGCCCTTCAATATAAATTAACAGAGCGGTTTACATACTAATCTGGTTAAAAAAAAAAGTGACTACAATTCAGTAATAGGCTAGAAGAAATGAAGTACAGCATAACAAACAAACAAGCAAACCCACACAATCTGTCAATACTGTCGCCATAACTGTTAATTCCAACATCTTTCTCTTTCACATCTTCTTCCTCTTCTGTTGACTTCTTTCTCTCTTCCATTTCCAGATCTCCTCTCTCCATTTCTACTCACCCATCACAGATACGTCTTCTGTTGCCACAGATATGTCTTCTGTTGCCCCATCCTGTCACTGTCGTTGCACCTCTCCTATTGCACTCTTTTCCAATCCCCCCTTCTGTCTACATATGTCTCTTCCTGCAGCAGTTCTCCGCTTTTCTAAAACGTTCAGTACATGAACATATTTTGGGTGGATTCTCTGCTACTTGGTGAGGGGTGCATTCAGATCGTAGCTTTTACCACACTCAGTACATATAAAATAGTTTGAATCCTGAATGGATTCTGCTTTTGTGAGGTTTTCTTTTTCCATACTAAGTACATGTAAATGATTTCACTTAGGGACAATGTCTCCAAACAGGTCAGTTTTGCACATTCCATGACAGATAATGAACCTCATTCCCGATTATGAGGAGTAAGAGTTCAGTCTCTTAAATTTACTGCTAACGCTTGTTGCAGTACATGGATTATGACAAACAAAGCTTCCTTCAAGAGTTCATAAGTTGTAGCATGTAAAGGCAACTTATCCATATAGCTTGGAAATTCTATTTAATCAAGCTTGATGGGACGTATTTCTGTATCCTTCTTCACAATCAAGTTTTCATACCCTTTTCATTCGCCATAATTTTTTTTAGGATTATGATCTCAATGATTTTCTGGTACAGTGATATTGTAATACTTACTAAGGACCCGATAGTCAGAAAATGTCTCCCTTATGACTGAAGCTTTTACCATACTTAGCACATTTATATAGTTTCACTACCATGCGGATTTTCTGGTGCTTTGAGAGGTTTACCTTGTATCTGAAGCTTTTACCACAATTAGTACAAGTAAACATTTTCACTCCAGTGTGGATTATCTGGTGTGTTGTAAGGTGTCCCTTTTTCCTGTAGCTTTTACACTCAGTACATCTATACTGTTTCACTCCTGTGTAGACTTTCTGGTGCTTCGAGAGGTTTACTTTGTATATGAAGCTTTTGCCACACTCAGTACAAGTACAGGTACAAAAACTTATGATCTTTCTAGGGACAGAGAAAGCATCTGTTCATAATTTGTGATTGTTCTCCACTTTGAACTGCTATACAAATGCTAATGCTAATAATAATATAAATGCCTAAATTAAATTAAATTGTTTCATTCCAGTGTGGATGATCTGGTGTGCTGTAAGTTGTCCCTTGTTCCTGAAGCTTTTACCACACTCAGCACATGTATATGGTTTCACCCCTGTGTGGATTTTCTGGTGCGTTGCAAGGCACCCTTTGCCACTGAAGCTTTTTCCACACTCAGTACAAGTAAATGGTTTCACCCCTGTGTGGATTTTCTGGTGCCTTATGAGGCAACCTTTGCCCCTAAAGCTTTTTCCACATTCAGTGCAAGTGAATGGTTTCACCCCTGTGTGGATTTTCTGGTGCCTTATAAGGCATCCCTTGTCCCTGAAGCTTTTTCCACACTCAGTACAAGTAAATGGTCTCGCTCCTGTGTGGATTCTCTGGTGTGTGGTAAGGTTTTTCTTATGACCAAAGTGTTTACCACACTCAGTACATGAATATGGTTTCACCCCTGTATGGATTTTCTGGTGTGTAGTGAGGTGCCCCTTGGTCCTGAAGCTTTTACCACACTCACTACAACTAAATGATTTCATACCTGTGTGGATTTTCTGGTGTATTGTGAGGTATGCCTTAAGAAGAAAGGTTTTACCACACTCAGCACAAAGATACTGTTTCACTCCTGTGTGGATTCTCTGGTGCATTGTGAGGTATGCCTTCCGACTGAAGCTTTTATCACACTCAGTACATGTATATGGTTTCACCCCAGTGTGGATTTTCTGGTGTGCTGTGAGATGCCCCTTGTTCCTAAAGCTTTTATCACACTCACTACAACTAAATGATTTCACTCCTGTGTGGATTCTCTGATGTATAGCAAGGTATGCCTTAAAAATAAAGCTTTTACCACACTCAGCACAACTATACTGTTTCGCTCCTGTGTGGATTCTCTGGTGCATTGTGAGGTATGCCTTCTGACTGAAGCTTTTATTGCACTCAGCACATGTATATGGTTTCACCCTAGTGTGGATTTTCTGGTGTGTTCTGAGGTGCCCCTTGTTCCTGAAGCTTTTACCACACTCACTACAAGTAAATGGTTTCACTTCTGTGTGGCTTCTCTGGTGCATTGTGAGGTATGCCTCCTGACTGAAGCTTTTATCACACTCAATACATGTATACGATTTCACCCCTGTGTGAAGTTTCTGGTGTGTTGTGAGGTTCCCCTTGTTCCTGAAGCTTTTACCACACACACTACAACTAAATGATTTCATTCCTCTGTGGATTCTCTGGTGCATTGTGAGGTATGCCTTAAGAATAAAGCTTTTACCACACTCAGTGCATATATATAGTTTAATTCCAGTGTGGATTCTCTGGTGCATTTTGAGGTATGCCTTCTGACTGAAGCTTTTATTACACTGAGTACATGCATATGGTTTCCCCCCAGTGTGGATTTTCTGGTGTGTTGTGAGGTGCCCCTTCTTCCTGAAGCTTTTACCACACTCATTACAACTAAATGATTTCACTCCTGTGTGGATTCTCTGGTGCATTGTGAGGTGTGCCTTAAGAATAAAGCTTTTACCACACTCAGAACATATATACAGGTTCGCTCCTGTGTGGATTCTCTGATGCATTGCAAAGTATGCTTTCTTACTGAAACTTTTATCACACTCAGTACACATGTACTGTTTCACTCCTGCCTGGATTCTCTGGTGCATTGTGAGGTGTGCCTTCTGTCTGAAGTTTATATCAGACATATACTGTTTCACTCCTGTATGTTTTTGTTGGTGCTTCACAAGGTTTGCCTTACAACTGAAACTTTTACCACACTCAGTACATGCATACAGTTTCACTGCTGTGTGGATTTTCTGGTGTTTTGTAAGGTTTTGCTTGGACCTGAATAGTTTACCACACTCAGCACACATGAATGGTTTCACTCCTGTGTGTATTCTCTGATGCGTTGTGAGGGTTCCCTTCTGACTGAAGCTATTACCACACTCATTACAAGTAAATGGCTTAATTCCTGTGTGAATTCTCTGATGCGTTGTGAGGGTTCCCTTCTGACTGAAGCTTTTACCACACTCAGGACATACAAATGGTTTCACTTCTGCGTGGTTTCCTTCGTGGACTGTGTGGCTGTCCTTCATAGTCAATCTTTCACCACTCTCAGTAGATGTGCCTAAAATAAGTCTCTCTCCTGAACGGAATGTTACAGTTCTTATGAAATTTTCTTCGTGATTGAAGTTTTTGTCTGAATTAGGACTTGAAGGTATTCTGTCACCAGTATTGTTTTTCTGGTGTTTTATGATGTTAGGTTTATTGCTAAAGCTGTTTCCATATTCAATACTTGTACACATTCTAGCTTCTTTATTATTTTTGTGGTGTTGCACTAGCTCTTTCTTCCTACTGAAACCTTTCTCGCCCTCAGAGAATGTAAAATATGCATCTCCGATAAAGATTTTCCGTTGTCCCTTCTGACTGAAGGTTTTTCCACTGTCTGTAGGTGGTCTCTCTTCAGTGTCAGATCGCTGCTGTGATTTCAGAATTGCACAATCACAATGAAATATCTCGCAAACATCACATAAATATCTTTGAACTCCCATCCTGTTTCTCTGCTCTTCCCTTATGTACGTGATAGTATTGGTACTGTGCTCACACAGAGCTGAGCCTCCTGCTGAATTTGTTTCTTTATTTTCTGAAATCCATCGATATTTTCCCGTTTCTCCCCTGTCAGAACAAGAAGCGGTTTCTTCTTTTCTTTCTAATAACAGCTTTTCCCCTTCTGACTTCTCGATGATCTTCCTGTGACGTATCTCTGTATTAATGTTTCTAGGATCATCTTTTTCTATATTAAAAAAAAAAATCAGAACATTGGACATTATTATAGTTGAATAGTTTAACAAGTTCAGTTAATACAGCCCTTTGTAAATTAGCCACCCACGCTGTACAGGAAAATAGTTACTCAAATGTAGCAGATGTTCTCAGAGGACAACAGGATTATTATTCTTACTGTTGGGTGACATCATACAGACACAGCCTGTGCGAGAACAACTCCCCTGCGTTAGTTCTAGAAATCTTTGGAAAAGATACACTTTGCATGTACTAGCTGTGCATGCTTGTTTTAATAAAACTGAGCATGCTCAGTTTCATTAAAATGAGCGTGCACGATGCTGAAAGCAGGACAGGGTGCCATCAATGTAAGGTCAGCGCGGGACAAATGCTTTAGCAGGCAGGGGGCAGAGGTGGCGGCGGCAGCAGGGAGGCGGGCCAAAATGTGCCTCCCCCACCCTTGGGCTCTGGCCCCCCCCCCCCCTCCTGTCGAGGTCTGGCTACGCCCTGTATGTATCTTCTTCGGGCAGGACCAGTTCAGTCTAATCTTAATAGCTTGTACAATACAGCTCCAAGGGAAGATGGGTAGATCAGTAAAAATAATCATCCTGATGTCTTCAAAGAACATAGGGTCAAGCAGAATGCAGTTATTCTTACTTTATGAAGGCTGACTTCCAGAGAGATCAGCCAAGGCTCTGACATTATGAGATGTGACATGACCAGCTAGAGTCAGTCCAGCCTTAGCATATGCCAAGGAAATACCACAACTAATAATCATTTCTATAGCGCTACCAGACATACACAGCACTGCATGCATTAGATGCAGGTACTTTCTCTGTCCCTAGAGGGCTCACAATCTAAGTTTTTGTACCTGGGGCAATGGAGTGTTAAGTGACTTGCCCAAAGTCACAAGAAGTTGAAGTGGGAATTGAACCCAGGTTACCAGGATCAAGGCCTGCTGCACTAACCCTTGAGCTACTCCCCCATGAAATACAGTTTGCTATCCAATTCAACAGAGTGTGTTTGCTGATGGCAGCCCAGAGACACTTCAGGTCAAAGGAAACAAAACCCTGGGTGGACTTACCCTGGTCTTTAGTCTGTTGCAGATAGAAGGCCAAGACTCTCTTGAAATCCAGAGTGTGCAGTGAGCTTTTACCTTGATGGGCATGTGGCATTGGGAAGAACAACTGACTGAAATAGGAAGGAACTTAGGATGCATGCACAAAACCACTCTGTTATAAAACTGAGTTTAAGTTGGATAAGCTATTTAAGTCTAGAACTCACTAACCCTGTGGGCTGAAGTTACTGCCACCAGAAATAAGACATTCCAGGTCAGGTACTGTAAGGAAGTGAATTTTAAAGATGATTTTTCAGCTCTGTCTTGACCGACCAGTGCACTCGGGGTCTGTATTGTTGATTAGAAGTAATTCTGTTTAAAAATGATTGTTTAACTTTGATTGTGTAAAAACAAGTTGGAATGAAGAAGATAAGACACAGCTCTAATTAATTTGGTATGTGAAGAGGAGTATGGCACTTGCTTCCCAGCTCCAGCCTGGCCACCTGAAGTTGGAGAGCATGTGACCATGTTCCCGCAGCATGGCTTGTTTATCTAGACAGAGAAGCATTCTGTAATTTTCCTCAGCTCTGAACATGAGTTCTGAGCCTAATAAAAAGGGGAGTTTCTTTCAGTGAAATCGGGAGCTCATCTGTGAGTAATGTACATACTGCGCAGAGGACTTGTTCCTGGTCTAAAAAGCTCCTGGCTTTCGCTATAATGGGCCCCCCCAGCTGACGTTAAGAGCCTGAATGATGTAAAGACCAGTGATGTTGTATGTATGTATTATTGTTTCTTTTCCTGGTCTAAGAACTCTTAGCATTGCTTAGATGTAGAGACCAGTGATGTAATGATTGTTTAGCTAATCATTCTGTGTATATAGCTAATCATTGTATATATCTTAACCATTGTATATATATCTTAATCAATGTAGAATTTAGCTCCTCTAATAAAGGTTTCATTTATCTAATACGAATCCAAAAGAATCCACGGTAATTATTGAGTAGTATGTGTCAGTGAGACAGGCTGTAAATTCATAGCGGTACAGGTACTTCAGATGGCAAGTGCCCAGTGGCTCAAAAGGAACTGTCATGAGTTGGGTCAGGATGCTGTGCTGGGTCAGGACCCAGTAAAATTGTAGGGGCTTGATAGGAGGCTTCAATAAAAACAAGCCCCTTATAAATCAAACAACTAAGGGCTGAGCATAGATGGGTTTACTTTCTATACGATGATAAGTACCAGTTGCACTAAGGTAGACCCTTACATAATTGGTCTTTAGAATTGACTCAGACAAGTGGTATTCAAGCAGTTTTTGTGCTGGACATGAAAATGGATTTAGGGCCTTGCCCTCCTACCAGATGGCAAACCTCTTCTCCCTGAAATTGTAGCACCTCCTAGTGGAATCTCTTCAGGAAACCAACAGGACCTGGGAGACACACTCTGGAACATTGAGCAATTCCATTACTACCCTCTCCACATCCAAACCATGAGGCCCAGGGACTGGAGGTCAAGATGAAGAAGGGATCCCCGATCCTGAGATAGAAAGCACTTGTGTCTTCATGGATTTTTGGAGGCTACCTTCATATGCCAGTAGGGTGTGATCCATAACATAGTTCCTCGATCCTGTTTGAGTTTCAGTAGTACTCTTGCTATGAGAGGTGGAGGAGGATAATCATACAGAAGACCCTTCCCTCAATAGAGGAGGAAATCATCCGAGGCTTGGCTCCCACACAATCTTAGTCTGGAGCAGAAATGAGGGATTTTCTTGTTGAGGTAAGAAGCAAAAAGATCTATCAAGGGAGTACCCCTCTCAAAAAGATCTTTCAGACTGTGCCCATGTTCACAGACCACTTGTGAGGTTACAGTACAGTTAATTTTCTTATATTCCGCTAATACCATTTATATAGTTCACAGCGGATTACAGAAAGAACACTAGACCATAAAAACATCTAGGATGTAACAAATATAGAACCAAGGAAAAAAACAAAACAAAAAATTAACAAAGCTAGCACCCTCTACTTTTTAGCCACATACTCAGAAAACAATAAAGTCTTAAGGCCTTTCTTGTACATATCATAAGATGAAGGAAGACGTAAATTAATAGGTAAAGCTCTCCAAAGTTTGGCTACCTGATACGCAAACTTGTAAAATATTTCTTCATGAGAAATACCCTTTGGACTTGGAAAATCAAATAAAAGAAATTTGCAATTGTTATATGATGTTCGACCCAACCATACAAGAGATGTCAAATAGAGCGTCATTAATCCCTGTACAATTCAATGTCTCTCGAAGCCTTAGAGTGGTTGCACTCCCCAGAAGCAGTGCATGGGCCTCCAGGACAGGTTGAATTGCCTCCGGCCTCGATGACATAAATGTCTTCAATGCCATAGCCTCCTATCAAGTCTGGAGACACTCCATCTACTCCTCAATCATGGTCCTCAGCTGCTCCTCAAGGGCTGCCATTGAAAAAGGCAAGGGCTCAGCTGGTGTGTTCATGTCCTTTAGTATCACCTGGGCTGTACCAGTAACCTGGTGTCACTGCCACCCCGCTCGTGAGCCCTTGAGCCCAGGCCACAGACAGAAAGGAAGTCTAGGAGAGACCTGAGGTAGACCGAACCACAATAAATAAAAGAAATAGGCCACAGGGTACTCACCTAGGACTCCAGCTCCCGCAGAGAGGTGCAGAACTCAGGACACGAATGTTCTGCACACAGATAACGGAAGTGGGGCCACAGGAACCAGCTGGCAACAACAGGTACTCCCAGCAGAACAGCAGGAACAATGATACTGGAACAGCTACCAGACTTCACCTACACCTGGCCGCCGTTCACCAGGAGTCAGACTCACAGAAACAGAAGCCTGCGCGGCCGCGTTGCTGATCTGCAAGGGCAGGCTTCTACATGGAATGTTGCTAGTGGAATAGCAACATTCCATGTTGAATCTCAAATAGGGAAATGGAAATGGGACTTGATATACCGCCTTTCTGAGGTTTTTGCAACTACATTCAAAGCGGTTTACATATATTCAGGTACTTATTTTGTACCAGGGGCAATGGAGGAAGGCAGATAGAATATATGATTATATTCAAGCTGATATTTAAAATCCCCTTTTCAGTCTTTCCACAGAGTCATAAGAAAAGCCTTGCTGAATCAGGCCAAGCTCCATGGAGTCCAGTATCTGACAGTGGCCAGTAGATCCCAAAACACAGATGTTTCTTTACTAAGGATGTTTGTTTATGATATACTAAGGAACAATAGGTTCAATACTTGCTAATGATAATGATAAATATCAAACAAAACAAACAAAAAAAAGCAAGTAGATAGTTGAACTCTACTGAGTGTTTTGAATAAGAGGAGGAAAAGACTTCAGACGCTCAGTCACCTGTGCATTACAACAAGCACTGCTCTAACCGAGGAGCTTCTTGAGTCTAAAAAACCTCCTGTTCAATTATATTTTAATTATATTTCAATTAAGCCTTTTTCTTTTTCATTCATTTAAAAATGCAGCTCACTACTGACAGCCCTCCACCATAATACCTGTACAGTTAAGCAATACTGTACAAGGACCTTGAACTGTTCATGACCCTGTACATACACAATCTGATAGCCTAAGCAAGTCAGTACATATAACTCATTGCAGCTGGCCTCACCCAGCTCCCATGAGGATTCGTAGTGACACACATGATACCACCATCTGCTATAAGACAGTGAAGGGCATAATCGAATGGGGCGCCCAAGCTTTCCTGAGGGCGTCCTCGCAGGACGTCCAGGCGAAGGGGCGGGGAAACCCGTATTATTGAAACAAGATGGGTGGCCATCTTTCGTTTCGATAATACAGTCGGGGACGCCCAAATCTCCACATTTAGGTCGACCTTAGAGATGGTCGTCCCTAGAGAGGGTCGTCCCCGATTTTCGGCGATAATGGAATCCGAGGACGCCCATCTCAGAAACGACCAAATCCAAGCCCTTTGGTCGTGGGAGGAGCCAGCATTTGTAGTGCACTGGTCCCCCTTATATGCCAGGACACCAACCGGGCACCCTAGAGTGGTACTGCAGTGGACTTCAGAAAAAGCTCCCAGGTGCATAGCTCCCTTACTTTGTGTGCTGAGCCCCCCAAACCCCCCTACCCCCACTCCCCACAACTGTACACCACTACCATAGCCCTTAGGGATGAAGGGGGGCACCTAGATGTGGGTACAGTGGGTTTCTGGTGGATTTTGGAGGGCTCACATTTACCACCACAAGTTTAAGAGGTAGGGGGGATGGGCCTGGGTCCGCTTGCCTGAAGTGCATTGCAGTACCCACTAAAACTGCTGCAGGGACCTGCATACTGCTGTCATGGAGCTGGATATGATATTTGAGGCTGGCGTAGAGGCTGGAAAAAATATTTTAACATTTTTTTTTAGGGTGGGAGGGGGTTAGTGATCACTGCGGGAGTAGGGGGAGGTCATCCCCGATTCTCTATGGTCATTTAGGGCACATTTTTGTGGCTTGGTCGTAAATAAAAAAGGACCAAGTAAAGTCGGCCAAGTGTTCGTCAGGGACGCCCTTCTTTTTTCCATTATCGGCCGAGGACGCCTATGTGTTAAGCACGCCCCAGTCCCGCCTTCGCTATGCTTCCGACACGCCCCCGGGAGCTTTGGTTGTCCCCGCAACAGAAAGCAGTTGAGGGCATCCAAAATCAGCTTTCGATTATACAGATTTGGGCAACCCTGGGAGAAGGACGCCCATCTCCCGATTTGTGTCGAAAATGAGCCCAAATGTGTACCAGGGCATGATAGATATATCCGACATCCTTATGGTTCTGCAGACTGATTAGTTTCCTGCTGATGTAGCAAAAGCACACCCTTTCTATGCTGGGAACGGAATTGCAGTGTGAAGCACTGAAGCATGTGTTTACACTATTCTAAGATAACTTATGTATATAAGTATGAACTGCACAAGACAACTTTGGGAAAGTACCTGACACAGTCCCTGAGCAGTGCTTTGTAGCCAGCATCTGAGAAAGGACTTTCCCCTCAGCTAACAATATTATTTCATTGTCTTTGCCAGATTATTCTCCTGTACTGTAAAAGTACCGTACATGTATTGTATTAGCTATGATATTCTTTCAGCCATACAATAAAATTGCCTATGTTTTATACCTGGTATTGTTGGTTATGTTTATCCCCGAACACCTCCCTTCTAAGGGTAGCCAGGTAAGGGCTACCAGGGGAGCTACCCAGCTCCCTACACTACGGCCCCCTTTACTAAGGGGTGCTCATGTTTTTTTAGGGCATGCTAAACGTTAGAGAGGTCAATGCATTCCTATGGGCGTCTCTAATGTTTAGCGCGCCCCCAATTTTAGCACGCCCTAAAAAACATGAGCGTCCCTTAGTAAAAGGGGGCCTACCAGCAGTAAAACTACTGAGCTGCGTTTTTGGGGGTTTTTTTGTGAAGATGTGGTGAAAATACAGAAAAGGAAACCGTTTCTCCCAGTGAAGTCTGTCAAGGACTCCACTACTATTGCTCCTGATGAAGTTTATTTGTAGAACGATAGCACTCTGTTGAGCACATCTTTTTGTCAGATAAGAGATCTTCTATATCAATATTGATAATGATATTTTAAATGAACCTAACCTAGGGGACTCCAAGATACAGTGCTTACTGGAAAACAACTACTACTATTACTATTACTTATCACTTCTATAGTGCTACTAGACGTATGCAGCGCTGTACACTTGAACATGAAGAGACAGTCCCTGCTCGACAATCTAGAGCTTACAATCTAATCAGGACAGACCAGGACAAATGCTGTGAGAACAATCCGTGACCACTTAAACTTCAGGAAATCACTCAAAACTCACCTCTTCAAAAAGGCCTATCCCACCGATCCAACATAAATCCCCGCACCCAGCATAATTAATGATCGTACTGCACAGTTTATAATCTTCACTTCCTTCGACCCCATGACGCCTGATCCACACCTACCTCATCTGACCACAATATAACTTTGTACCTGCTATCAACCGAATTCAAACGCCTCTACGGTACTATGCAAGCCACATTGAGCCTGCAAATAGGTGGGAAAATGTGGGGTACAAATGTAATAAATAAATAAGGATAAGGGAATTACTAAGGTGGAAATGATAAAATAAGGGTACTGAACAAGTGAGTAAGGGTTAGGAGTTAAAAGCAGCATCAAAAAGGTGGGCTTTTAACCTAGATTTGAAGACGGCCAGAGATGGAGCTTGATGTACCGGCTCAGGAAGTTTATTCTAGGCATATGGTGCAGCAAGATGAAAGGAACGGAGTCTGGAGTTAGCGATGGAGGAGAAGTGTACAGATAAGAGAGATTTACCCAGTGAACGGAGTTCCCGGGGAGGAGTGTAGGGAGAGATAAGAGTGGAGAGGTACTGAGGAACTGCAGAGTGAATGCACTTGTAAGTCAATAAGAGGAGTTTGAACTGTATGTGGAAACAGATAGGGAGCCAATGAAGTGGCTTAAGGAGAGGGCTAATATGAGCATAGTGACACTGGCAGAATAGAAGTCGTGCAGCAGAATTTTTAACTGATTGAATGGGGAGAGAGATGGCTTAGTGGGAGACCTGCGAGAAGCAAGTTGCAATAGTCTAAGCGAGAGGTGTTAAGAGTGTGGATAAGGGTTCTGGTCGTGTGCTCAGAAAGGAAAGGATGAATTCTGGTGATATTATAGAGAAAGAAACATCAGGTTTTAGCAGTCTCTTGAATATGTGCAGAGAAAGAGAGAAATGAGTCAAAGATGACCACAAGGTTAGAAGCTGATGAGCCTAAGGGCTCCTCCAAAGCCGTTCAGGCTCACTCTCGCCTGAAAGACTCCAAGAGGTACTGTCCTGGTCAGTCTCGGTCACTCCAGAGACCAGCTCTGTGAGTACCAGTGAGCACACTAAATATTGAACAAATGCCTTCATTGAGTTGAGGGATGTCAAACACATTGTATTTGGCATCCCCAGTCATTTTGAAATGTTGGCACCTACGCCTGGAGGAAAAGCCAATGAATCATTCTTAACCAGACAGACCAGAGGAAAGCCACTGCTTATCCCTGGCTGTAAACTGCTCAGAATCTATATATCTTTTGGGATCCTGCCAGGTACTTGGCCTCTGTTAGAAACAGAAAATGTTTCATCTGCTCCAATTTGGTATTTCTTATGATTTTCTTGGCACCATTTTTGTAATTCTTAGTTCAGGCCCTCTGTATGTTGTAATACCTCCCCTTTCTATGTAGAGTACTGATTATTACTCAACTGTACTGTGTAATATCTGCTATTACTCACCTGTGCATGAATGAGTTACTTCTTTCTCTCCTGATTCCTTTGGATCCCAGACATGTGGCTCTTCCTCTTGTTTAATCCTTGCTAATACTTCAGGATTGATGCTTTCATTGTCTGTGCCTAGGAATTACAAAGAAAATACATAGCAGTAATTCAAAAGCTGCAGTATATAATGGGGGAGGTTCTACTACTGTCATTAAAGCAGAGGGATATGGGGGTCATTGTTACAAATGACCTTGAAGCAGATTCTGAAAAAAGATTTTTACATCTATCTATCTATATTTATAACCAGAAGGAGATGGTAATATTTCTCTACAAATTATTGGTGAGACCTCATCAGGAGTATTGTGTCCCATCCCCTTCCTTGAAGAAAACTACTCCTTCCACCCCTTCCTACCCCGGGGTGTCCATGGTGGTCAGTGGTGCCTTGGCAGGAGTGGTCACCCTCTGCTCCTACCTGGCCCTAGGCTGGGCTCTAAAACAGCAGCCATGACTGCTCATGGCAGTCTCATGGTACTACCACTAGGAGGCATACATCCTTCTAAGGAGGTGGTTCTGGTTGTGGTTCTATGCTATTCCTTTTGGGACAGATCACTGTGCAAAGAAATTTACTGCTCTTTCCATGTGACACCAAAGTTCACAACAGCACCAGATGCAGGTTCAGCAACAATTCTGATGATAGAGACAGCAACAGAAATAGTGAGTAGGTTAGAAAGACTGGAAAAGAAACTGGAAATACAGCAAAAGGGAATGGAGGAGACCGAGTCAGTGTTTAACTGATCAAAAAGAGATCAAATGACTCAGAAGGGACATTGAGGCAGTCAAAGCAAATGACCACGTGAACAGGAGAGAAGATCCAGTGGATGAATCATTGGGGTCCTGGAGCTGCTGCATATGAAACTGAAAGGGCACAGAGGGAGCTCCAACCCAGACCCAGAGCAATAACTATCTCACCTTCCAGATGAAAAAAGGAACACATAAAACATGAATAAAAACAATTTCCCTACAGAAACTGGTCACTGAGCATTTCAGATATCAGCATTGAGAGAGTACAAAAAAAAGAGAGAGATCTTTACAAGTACAAACTGAAATTAGTCTCCATGGGTATAGTAGCAGCAATAAAGTTTCCAGCAAAGACTGTCATTTTTAAGGAAACTAAGAAGATATTCCTAATTCCACAGTAGAGGCAGGAAAATATATTACAGACCTAACACCTTCTAGCCCCTCCCCCAATTCATAAGCAAAATATGGAGTACAAAGTTGGAGGACACAGCAGAGTCCCTACGTACAGTTTCTTACCAGAGGGCAAGAGGTGACTGAGAAAAGCAAAAATACACCAGACTAAAAGCAGAAAAAAATCAGGGAAACCAGCAGACTAAAAGAATATAAGAAGGAGATCCAAGATGGCGGACGTGTGCAAAACTGCTGCACACCTCTTTATGGTTTGTCGATTTGCCTTGATAAGGAAGGGTAAGGGAGAGCAGAGGCAGAGACCCTTCCAATCCTCTGCTGTTCTGTGAGCTGGCCCGATTGATGGGTTTATTGTCCACGGAGGAAGGCAGCCGACATGGGTCGGCTGCTGGCATTAACATTTAAAAAGGAGAATAAAGATCAGGCAGACATAAATAACTTTTACCGACTTTTGATGAAGTTTTGTTGGGCTGGGAAACGAGCTAAAATCCAGCAGAAATTCTTGATAGGAGGGTGGAAACAAGGGGAAATGGGGATCCCAAATATCAAATACTACAATATGGCCTGTTTATTAAGACAGGTGAGAGATTGGATATTTTCTACTCAGGCCCATACCCCTCTAGAGTTTGAAGAAGCTTTATTTACACCATATAATCTCACAACGTTGCTACACACTCAGAACAATGTGCTCCCCTGTAGGTTTGGGCATAGTGTTTTATTGCTTCCCATTAGAGAAGCGTGGAGATTTTTAGGGAAACTATTGGGGGGGGGGGGACCCATTTGTAACTGAACTTCTAACAATCAAAGGCAACCCGATGTTCTTACCGGGATTAGAGACTCAAACGTTTACTAACTGGGAACGAAGTGGAATAGCTTGTCTGCAAGATGCATTAAAGGAAGATGGGACCATAAAAGCGATGTCACAATTACAGACAGTTGGGACGGTGAGATGGGGGGATCATTTCGCGCATTGGCAGCTGCAACACTATGTGCGAACTCTTAACAGAGAAGCTCTAAGTAAAAAATTGGGGTGAACGATTTAGAAGGTTTTTTGAGGAGATTTCTGAAAATGCCCCCTCTATTTCCAATATACATCTGAAACTGTGGGAGTTGGTGCCGGGGAAGGAGCTAGCCCAGCCTCGTCAACGTTGGGAAATAGATATGGGAAGAGAATTGACAACATGGGATATTGTAAAGCAAATAAAGGGTATTCCCAGGGTAGTTGGAGGAGCAGGCCTTAGAGAATGCGCGTTTAGAATGATACACAGGGCCTATTTTACCCAGGTACAACTGTACAAATCGGGGGGAATCCAGACAGCTACTTGCTTGAAATGTAATAGGGATAATAATACACTATACCATGCGCTTTGGGCTTGTCCATTAATACAATGATTCTGGAGATAAATAATTTCATTTTTGTCGAACATCTTGAACAGTAGAATTGAACTGAATCCACTACCGTTACTACTAGACATGCAGGAAGGGTACTCTAGACTAAAAACAGACAGAAAAATGCTTTGCCGCAAGGTGTGTTTGGTAGCTAGAAAATGTATTATGCAGCACTGGACTTCAGCAAATCCACCGACCTTTTGGCATTGGCGCAATCAAGTACTTCAACTGCTGACCTGGGAAGCGAGAGAAGCGAAAGGAAGACACAAACGAAAAACGCGTTTTCTCAAAATCTGGGGGTGTTTATTGGACGAGATGACTCAGAGAGGGAGAAGCCTTATTCTCAATGTCTTGTAACAACCATGATAATTGTAGTGGTTAAATATATCCATAAAAGATTGAATAGGGAGGGAGGGGGAGATACAGTGAGGAAGTAAGAGATTGGCCTTCCACTTAGTCACCTCTTCTCTCTCCAGTCGGTTCAAAACTCTGCTGCCCGTCTCATCTTCCGCCAGGGTCGCTTTACTCATACTACCCCTCTCCTCAAGACCCTTCACTGGCTCCCTATCCGTTTTCGCATCCTGTTCAAACTTCTTCTACTAACCTATAAATGTACTCACTCTGCTGCTCCCCAGTATCTCTCCACACTCGTCCTTCCCTACACCCCTTCCCGTGCACTCCGCTCCATGGATAAATCCTTCTTATCTGTTCCCTTCTCCACTACTGCCAACTCCAGACTTCGCGCCTTCTGTCTCGCTGCACCCTATGCCTGGAATAAACTTCCTGAGCCCCTACGTCTTGCCCCATCCTTGGCCACCTTTAAATCTAGACTGAAAGCCCACCTCTTTAACATTGCTTTTGACTCGTAACCACTTGTAACCACTCGCCTCCACCTACCCTCCTCTCTTCCTTCCCGTTCACATTAATTGATTTGATTTGCTTACTTTATTTATTCTTTGTCTATTAGATTGTAAGCTCTTTGAGCAGGGACTGTCTTTCTTCTATGTTTGTGCAGCGCTGCGTATGCCTTGTAGCGCTATATAAATGCTAAATAGTAGTAGTAGTAGTAGTAATGGGGGAGGGAGGTGGGGGGAATGATACAAATCAGCTGGTAAATAGCAGATATAGATATCTGTCAATAACTTGGTGAATGATGTTATTAAATCTTAGTCAAAGGGGCATCTTGATGACTTACCTATGTTGACATGCTAGTAATAAAGCGTTGATATATAACATAGTCAGAGATGAAAGTGGAGCGGTAGGGAAATGTGGCCAGAGTAATTATAAATAATGCACAATATGACGTATCTGCTGATTTCATCAATTTATACTATTACTCCTTAACTCTCTAACAATAAAACACTAACATTTTGGAATCAAGGAGCGGGCGGGGGGGGGGGGGGGGGGGGGAGGGGGAGAGAAAATGAGAAAACATTGTCGACTGGGGATAACGATGTGTTCATCTAATTGTGATGTATTAGTTATAATGTTCACAGTCAAGTGTACTGGATATGTTAATCTATGAATAAAAATTGTTGAAACATAAAAAGGAGATAGAGCCGACATGGGAATCCACCAGGTCTCTGAGATGCCTATTACATCTACCTCTTAATTTAGTGTTATATACTCTAATTTTCCCATCTTATTTTTTAGGCTTCTAGCATTTGTATATAGACATTTCAAATTGTGTTTTTTCCTTGCATCTACAAGCTGCTTAGAAGTTGACAGGGATAATCTGCATCCTTTACCCTGTTCGCCCATTAAACACTTGGCTTTCTTTCACCATTATTGAAACCTATCTATTAGGATTCCCTAAATGTTCTGTTTCAGTAGTATCCTTCAAGATACTCCACTCCGAACCATGCACTCCTGGGCGACTGTCAGCTCCCCCCCCCCCCCCCCCCCCCCCCATTTTAGTTTAAAAGTTGCTTTATCTCATTTTTAAATGTTAGCGTCAGCAGGTTCCATCCCGGTTAAGGTGGAGTCCATCCTTTCAGAATAGGCTCCCTTTTCTCAGAATGTTGCCCAGTTCCTAACAAATCTAGATCCCTCAGCCCTGCACCATTGTCTCAACCACGCATTGAGACTTTGGCGCTTTGCCTACCTCTTGGGTCCTGCATGTCAAACAGGGACCATTTCCAAAAATGCTACCCTGGAAGATCTGGATTTCAGCTTTCTTCCTAAGAGTCTAAATTTGGCTCCTAGAACTTCCCTCCCACATTTTTCTATGTCATTGGTACCCACATGAACCAAGACAGCTGACTCTTCCCCAGACTCGTGAGGTCCGCCACCTTTGCACCAGGCAGACAAGTGACCAGGCGATCCTTATGTTCACCAGCCACCCAGCTATCTACATGCCTAATGATCAAATCACCAACTACAACAGCTGTCCTAACCCTTCCCTCCTAGGCAGAAGTTTCTGGAGACGCATGCTTGGTGTGAGAGGATAGTGCATCCTCTGGTGGGCAGGTCCAGGCTACAGGGTTACTTCCTACTTCACCAGGGTGATGCTGTCCTTTTAGGAGACCTCCTTCTTCCAAGGCAGCACAGGGGCTGCCAGACTGGAGGTGAGACCTCTCTAAAACAAATCCCTGTAGGTCTCCTGTTCCTCTCTGTCTCCCTCAGCTCCTCTGTCTGTTACTCTAGCCTGAAGAAAACAAACTCGTTCTCTGACAGCAAGGAGCTCTGTGCATCTAGGGGGAATTCTGCTCAAATTCTGCATTGCGCAAATTCCACTAGGAGTATATTATTCATGCATTACTATATTGCAACTTGCTTACACTATTGCATTGTTAAGAAACACACGCACAACTATTTTTAGCTAGTATATCAAGCTGCCTGGTGCTCTGGAGCATCAGCCATCTTGAAATAGAGGGGACACATGTAGGGGCTAGATCCTTGCCTATATGGCTACAAACAGAGCTTTAGTAACAACCTCTTGCAATTCACATTTCAGACAATGTTTCAATGCATCATGGACTTTTGTCTCAATGTTTGCCAAGACTTGCATTTCAGCAGTGACCCACATTGACTGATGTAAGTGGCGAGCAATCATTGCATCCTAGACTTCTTATTCAGAGATAAGCACTTCTGGTCACACTACCCAGGTATATGTGAGGAGTAAGGCTTAGAGTTGTGGGTCCTCAATGCAGGGAACGTGGGTTTGATTCCCACTGTGGTTCTTTCTGGTCCAGAGGGTGGCTACTAAAATGGTCAGTGGACTTCATCATAAAACATAAGGGGACAGACTTAAGATCTCAATATATATTTTTGGGAAAAGAGGGGAGATACCTATGTAGCGTAAATGCACAGGAGGCAAGTCTCTTTCATCTGAAAAGAAACTCTGGAAAGAGGGGACATAGGATGAAGGTGAAAGGGAACATGAAATAACCTGAGGAACTACTTCACAGAAAGAGTGGTGAATTTGTGGAATGGCCTCCCAGTGGAAGTGGTGGAGATGAAATCAGTTTCTGAATTCAAGAGAGCTTGGGACAAGTATACGGGATTTCTAAGGGAGTGATAGGGAAAGTAGATGGCATGGATGAGCAGACTGGCTAGGCCATATGGTCTTTATCTGCCTAAAATTTTCTCTGTTTCTTTGAAGAAAAATTCCAGAATGACATAAAGGACATAAGCATTGCCATACTGGGGCAGATGGAAGGTCCATCAAGCCCAATATCCTATTTTCAACAGTGGCCAATCCAGGTCATAAGTACCTAGAAAGATCCCAAAGGAATAAAACAAATTTTATGCTGCTTAACCCAGGAATAAGCAGTGGATTTTTCCAATTCCATCTTAATAATGGCTTACGGTCTTTTCTTTTATGAACTTGGCTAAACCTTTTTTTTAAACCCTGCTATGCTAACTGCTTTTATCACAATCTCTGCTCTATACCCATAGCCGATAACCTGAGTATTTCCTTGTGCTTTTGGCTTTTATGGGGGTTACTCTTGGGCTCAAATACCTCCTTTTACCTAATTAGGCCTGAGATAAGGGTGGTTAAAGTTTTTTCACCGAAGGAAGCTGACCCCCAGGAACAAGGTAAGTCTGAGGGTGGTCACGGCCACAGACATGACACTACCTCTCCCTCCGCACCTTCAGTGTTCACTCTGGTGGATCCTCTTCTACTTCTATCCCTCTGTCTGTCGGCGTACCTGAGGGTTCTGTTCTTGGTCCCCTCCTCTTTTCTATCTACACTTCTTCCCTTGGTTCATTAATCTCATCCCATGGCTTTTCCTACCATCTCTATGCTGATGACTCCCAAATCTACCTTCTACCCCTGATATCTCACCTTGCATCCAAACCAAAGTTTCAGCGTGCTTGTCTGACATTGCTGTCTGGATGTCTCAACGCCACCTGAAATTAAACATGACCAAAACCGAGCTTCTCATTTTTCCCCCCAAACCCACCTCCCCACTCCCCCCGTTTTCTATTTTTGTTGATGGCTCTCTCATTCTCCCTGTCTCCTCAGCTCGAAACCTTGGGGTCATCTTTGACTCTTCTTCTCTGCTCATATCCAGCAGATCGCCAAGACCTGTCGTTTCTTTCTTTACAACATCCGTAAAATCCGCCCCTTTCTTTCCAAGCACTCTACCAAAACCCTCATCCACACCCTTGTCACCTCTTGTTTAGACTACTGCAATCTGCTTCTTGCTGGCCTCCCACTTAGTCACCTCTCCCCTCTCCAATCGGTTCAAAACTCTGCTGCCTGTCTTGTCTTCCGCCAGGGTCGCTTTACTCATACTACCCCTCTCCTCAAGTCGCTTCACTGGCTCCCTATCCGTTTTCGCATCCTGTTCAAACTTCTTCTACTAACCTATAAATGTACTCACTCTGCTGCTCCCCAGTATCTCTCCACACTCGTCCTTCCCTACACCCCTTCCCGTGCACTCCGCTCCATGGATAAATCCTTCTTATCTGTTCCCTTCTCCACTACTGCCAACTCCAGACTTCGCGCCTTCTGTCTCGCTGCACCCTTCGCCTGGAATAAACTTCCTGAGCCCCTACGTCTTGCCCCATCCTTGGCCACCTTTAAATCTAGACTGAAAGCCCACCTCTTTAACATTGCTTTTGACTCGTAACACTTGTAACCACTCACCTCCACCTACCCTCCTCTCCTTCTTCCTGTACACATTAATTGATTTGATTTGCTTACTTTATTTTTTGTCTATTAGATTGTAAGCTCTTTGAGCAGGGACTGTCTTTCTTCTATGTTTGTGCAGCGCTGCGTACGCCTTGTAGCGCTATAGAAATGCTAAATAGTAGTAGTAGTAGTAGTAGACTCTCCAATTTCTTCTGGAGTCTTTCATGAGGTACTTTGTCAAACGCCTTTTGAAAATCCAGATACGCAATATCAACCGGCTTGCCTTTATCCACATATTTGTTCAGCCCTTCAAAGAAATGTAATAGATTGGTGAGGCAAGATTTCCTTTCACTAAATCCGTGTTGGCTTTGTCTCATTAATCCATGCTTTTGAATATGCTCTTTAAGTTTGTTCTTTATAATAATCTCTACCATTTTGCCCGGCACAAACGTCAGGCTCACCGGTCTATAATTTCCCCGGATCCCCTCTGGAACCTTTTTCAAATATCAGCGTTACATGGGCTACCCTCCAATCTTCCGGTACCACACTTGATTTTACAGATAAATTACATATTACTAATAATAGTTCCACCAGTCCGTTTTTCAATTCTATCAGTACTCTGGGATGAATACCATCCAGTCCAGGAGATTTGCTACTCTTCAATTTGTCAAATTGCCCTATTACATCCTCTAGGTTTATACAGATTTCATTCAGTTTCTCTGACTCGTCAGCATTGAATACCATTTCTGGCACCGGTATATTTCCCAAATCTTCCTCGGTGAACACCGAAGCAATGCTATCTGCTAAGGCTTTGTCTTCCCTGATTTCCCCTTTTACCCCTCAGTCATCTAGCGGACCAACCGATTCTTTTGCTTGCTTCTTGCTTTTAATATACCTAAAAAAATTCTTACGATGTGTTTTTGCCTCCAATGCAATCTTTTTTTCAAAATCCCTCTTTGCCTTCCTTATCAGCGCTTGTGGTTTTTCAAATCAGAATATTCAGAACAGAATAAATTGTTTAACTTATCTTTGGGAACAGTGCCTCTTTTAGAACCATATAAAACAAGCAACTCCGGGGATCAAAAGTTATCTGGTAACATCATCAGATCCTGAGCTGTCATCATCTCGTCATCACCAGCTCGTGAATTACACTGAATTCCTCTACTCAGCTCTTCATCACTTGAACACTTCAGACAGTGCCCTGCCAGTGGAGCCACCTTCAGATCTCCGTTTCAAGGGAAATGAGACTTGCTTCACTGTCAGGCTGTATAAAATCTCTGGTATTGCTACTGGATAAGAAGCAGGTGGTCCAATTTATAGCCTGTAGGCAATGTGTGTTTACTCTGAATCATTTCTGATAAGTGTTTAATGTTTAAAGAGTGTTTGTCTATTGTTTTCCTCTGAGCTTCATAGCATTCATACATTATTCTCACATTCTAATTATCTCTGTTTGCTTTTCGGTTGTTTTACTTGCTTGAAAATAAATCTGCTATTTTTATTATTTGGGACTTGCATCAGTTGTTTGTCAGTATAATTGGGAGCTAAGGGCTCAGATACGCGCAGTCAGGGGAATGTGACCTAGAAATCCTGATTCCAGAGAGCTACCATAATATAATTTGCACTTCCTTTCATACACTGTCCCACAGCAGGCAATGTATATCTGATTTGCTCCTACAAGCTGAGGGGTATGAGAGAGTGAGAGAGAGAGAGAGAGAGAGAGAGAGAGAGAGAGAGAGAGACTTGGTGAAGGCTGAGGAGTACAAGAGAGATAGAGGCTTGGTGAAGACGACTTAGTGTAAGGGATACAGGTTTGGTTGTTTTACTTTTTCTGCTTCACATAGTAACATGTAGTACATTAAGAGGGGCATTTTCAATATAATGTCTAAGTTGGGCTTTGGACGTTTTGAGCTAAATGTCCAAAATACGAACAGAAAACATGACCATTTTCAAAACTGCAAAATGTCCATCTTTTTTTTTTTAATACTGTTTGTAACAAGGTTTTGTGCTCTGTGTGTTTATCTTTTCAGGCCATTTTCAAAAAACAAACTGTACAAGTTACAAACGTAGAAAATCAAGCCAGCATTTTTAGCAGACTGGTCTTCCAAACATCCCAAGAGAGAAACAGGGCACCCTAGGGTGCACTGCTGTGGACTTCAAATAAATGCTTCCTTGTACACATCTCACCACTGCTCCCTTATCTTGTCTGCTCACTCTCCCCGTCTGCGTGGTCTGCTCACTTTTACTGCCCTGAAACGCCGTTCTCCCTCCAGCACCGGCGATTCCCATAGCCAGCCTTCTGCCAGCACGCATAGTCGGGGCCTCTTCTCAGGCGCGTCCCGCCTACTCTGCAACTTCCTGCGTCCCACCTTTGCGGAAAACAGGAAGTTGCAGAGTAGGCGGGATGCGCCTGAGAAGAGGCTCCGACGACGCGCGCTGGCAGAAGGCTGGCTATGGGAATCGCCGGTGCTGGAGGGAGAATGGCGCTTCAGGTCAGTAAAAATGACCAGAACTGACCATGTGGGGGGGGGGGGGGCTGTCGCAGCAGGTGGAGAGGAAATGCTGCTGCGGCGGCGGGTGGGCGGGCGGGGGGGTGGTAGCGGGTGGAGAGGAAATGCGAGGCCTGTGCCCGCCCAGTCCACCTCCAGACCCATCTAAAAATTAAACTCTGGCTATGCTACTGGCTCACAGTTTCCACCACAAGTACAACAGGTAGGGGGGGAGGTATGGGTCTGGGTCCACCTGACTACAGTGCACTACTCCATGGACCTGTATTCTGCTCTAATGGACCTGGCTATAACATTTGAGGCTGGTGAGTACTATTTTTATTCACATTTTTGGGGGTGGGAGAGGGGGGTCAGTGACCACTGGGGGAGTAAGGGGGGTCATCCCTGATTCCCTCTAGTGGTCATCTGGTCATTTAGGGCACCTTTTGTGCCTTATTCCTCTGGAGGAAATCTTGCACCCATACCGACTTCATTCATTACAAATTCATGCTATCCTCCTTCCAGTCCTCCCTATTCCTTGCCAAACAGGACTATTACACCCAATTGACTAATTCTCTCGGCTCCAACCCTTGTCATCTCTTCGCCACCCTCAACTCCCTCCTCAAAGTGCCCTCCGCTCCCACTCTCTCCTCAATCACTGGCTGACTAGTTCTGCGACAAGGTGCAGAAGATCAACCTCGAATTCACTATCAAGCCACCTCCTCCTCTTCACCCTTTAACCCACTCCCTCAACCAACCAACCCAGGCCTCCTTCTCCTCTTTTCCTGATATCACCGAGGAGGAAACCGCCCACCTTCTTTCTTCCTCGAAATGCACCACCTGTTCCTCTGATCCCATCCCCACCAACTTACTAAACACCATCTCTCCTACTGTCACCCCCCCCCCCCCATCTGTCATATCCTCAACCTCTCTCTCTCCACTGCAACTGTCCCTGACACCTTCAAGCATGCTGTAGTCACACCACTCCTCAAAAAACCATCACTAGACCCTACCTGTCCTTCTAACTACCTCCCCATCTCCCTCCTACCCTTCCTCTCCAAGATACTTGAAAGTTCACAGCCGCTGCCTTGATTTTCTCTCCTCTCATGCCATCCTCAATCTGCTGCAATCCGGTTTTCGCCCTCTACACTCGACAGAAACGGCACTCACTAAAGTCTGTAATGACCTGTTCCTTACAAAATTCAAAGGTCACTACTCCATGCTCATCCTCCTCGACCTATCCGCCGCTTTTGACACTGTCAATCATAATCTACTCCTTGCCGCACTATCCTCATTTGGATTCCAGGGCTCTGTCCTCTCCTGGTTCTCCTCTTATCTTTCCCACCGTACCTTCACAGTACATTCTCATGGATCTTCCTCTACCCCCATCCCACTCTCTGTTGGTGTTCCTCAGGAATCTGTCCTTGGACCCCTTCTTTTCTCAATCTACACCTCTTCCTTGTGCTCGCTGATCTCATCTCATGGTTTCCAATATCATCTTTATGCTGACGACACCCAGCTTTATCTCTCCACACCTGACATCACTGCGGAAACCCAGGCCAAAGTATCGGCCTGCTTATCTGACATTGCTGCCTGGATGTCCAACCGCCACCTGAAACTGAACATGGCCAAGACCGAACTCATTGTCTTTCCGCCCAAACCCACTTCTCCTCTCCCTCCACTCTCTATTTCAGTCGATAACACCCTCATCGTCCCCGTCTCATCTGCCTGCAACCTCGGAGTCATCTTCGACTCCTCCCTCTCCTTCTCTGCGCATATCCAGCAGACAGCCAAGACCTGTCGCTTCTTTCTCTATAACATCAGCAAAATTTGCCCTTTCCTCTCTGAGCACACCACCCGAACTCTCATCCACTCTCTCATTAACTCTCGCCTTGACAACTGCAACCTACTCCTCACTGGCCTCCCACTTAACCATCTATCCCCCCTTCAATCCGTTCAGAACTCTGCTGCGCGTCTTATCTTCCGCCTAGACCGATATGCTCATATCACCCCTCTCCTCAAGTCACTTCACTGGCTTCCGATCAGGTACCGCATACAATTCAAGCTTCTCTTATTAACCTACAAATGCACTCGATCTGCAGCCCCTCCTTACCTCTCTACCCTCATCTCCCCTTACGCCCCTACCCGTAACCTCCGCTCACAGGACAAATCTCTCCTCTCAGTACCCTTCTCCACCACCGCCAACTCCAGGCTTCTGCCTCGCCTCACCCTATGCTTGGAATAAACTCCCTGAGCCCATACGCCAAGCCCCCTCCCTGCTCATCTTCAAATCCTTGCTCAAAGCCCACCTCTTCAATGTCGCTTTTGGCACCTAACCATTATTCATCTATTCAGGAAATCTAGACTGCCCCAATTTGATTGACTGCACTTTTTTGTCCTTTAGACTGTAAGCTCCTTCAAGCAGGGACTGTCCTCTGTGTTAAATTGTACAGCGCTGCGTAACCCTGGTAGCGCTTTATAAATGTTAAGTAGTAGTAGTAGTTATTCGTTCTGAAAACAGGTCTAGACCAAAATGTTGAAGTTTTTGGCCCAGATGTTTTTGTTTGTTCTATTGTGGCTGTAAAAGTGTTAGTCCAAGTGTTAGGCATGCCCTAATCCCATCTTCGAAACACTCCCAACATGCCCTCTTGTGATTTGGGTGCACCGCAGACAAAATGCATAGATAGACGTCTGCAAAACAGGCTTTGAAAATACCAATTTGGACGTTTTTGAGAAGAAATCTATCTAAATGGTGCTTTATGACACTTTTTGGACGTTCTTATGAGCCCCTAAGTATAATAATGTGTAATTCAAATTTACTCCTGTGCGTTTTGGGCCTCCAAACGTTACAAAATATAAAATGTGGCTCCTGATAGAAAAAGGTTGGGCAAGCTTCCCACAGACAGTGCTACCAAAACCAAAAGACTTGAACGAAGTTTAAGCTCTTTCCAGCCCCACAGTCATTCTGTTCATTTATCACATTTTGTCGTTAATTTTAAATCAAGTGCACATCATTAGTGCCTGTGTCATGAGCTGATGAAAACAGCGTCACACTTTTGACTAGATTTAAAGGCTGTTTCAGGCTGATCTGTTGCTGCCATGTCGTAATTATTTGTACTCTCCTTAGATTAAATTTAGATTGTGAGCCCTCTAGGGACAAAGTACCTGTATATAATATATGTAAACCACTTTAGTTGTAACACAGAAAAGCAGCATATCAAAGCCACAACCCTTTACCCTCACCCTGGCTTTCAGCCCTGCTCTGAGATCTGGAAGAAGATCTGTCTCTGATTCAAAGAGAAGAAAACTGGTAATACACATAGAATGGTGTCAAGATTGTAACTGCATTCCATGCCTACACTCACCTCGCCTCCAGGTGCCCAGGCCCTATGGCTGCTGTTGGACTGTCTTCTTCCTGTTTTCCAAACATGTTCCAGAGTTCATTCCAGTCCTATTCTGATCTTCCAGCATTCCAGACTTGCTTTGGGGTTCCTACAGCCAAGCCTCACTGTGGTGCTCTTGTAATCAAGCCTCGCCTTGGTGTTTCTGCTGCCAAGCCTCGCTCTGTTGTGTAGCCTAGTGGTTAGTGCAGAGGACTTTGATCCTGGGGAACTGAGTTTGATTCCCACTGCAGCTCCTTGTGACTCTGGGCAAGTCACTTAACCCTCCATTGCCCCTGGTACAAAATAAGTACCTGAATATATGTAAACCGCTTTGAATGTAGTTGCAAAAACCTCAGAAAGGCAGTATATCAAGTCCCATTTCCCTTCCCTTCCCTTCTAGCCAAGCTGTGCTCAGTTGTTTCTGCTGTCAAGCCTCACTCTTACCTGTGACCTCATCTGTAATTGCCTTTATTAAGCACCTGGGAACTTTCAGGCTTGCTTTGCAACAGAGGTCTTCAGATGAATTTTCATCTGTGTGTGCTTGCTGCAGTTCCTGCCCTGCTAGTTCTTGCCCTGTTTGCCTTCAGCTTCAGTTCCCTTCCTGCTTGTGCATGCCCTGTTTGCTTTCAGCTTTCACTCCAGACTAGCCTGTTCCAGTATCCTGAATCCTGTTCCAGCCAAGCCAAGTCCGTTCCGGCATCCGGTTCAAGCCAAGCCAAGTCCGTTCCTGCATCCGCTTCCAGCCAAGCCAAGTCCGTTCCTGCATCTGCTTCCAGCCAAGCCAAGTCTGTTCTAGCATCTGGTTCCAGCTAAGCAAGCCAAGTCCGTTCCTGCATCTGCTTCCAGCCGAGCCAAGGCAAGCCAAGTCCATTTCAGCATCTGCTTCCAGCCAAGCCAAGTCCGTTCCTGCATCCACTTCCAGCCGAGCCGAGTCCATTCCTTCATCCGCTTCCAGCCAAGCCAAGTCCATTCCAGCATCCGCTTCCAGCCAAGCCAAGTCTGTTCCTGCATCCGCTTCCAGCCAAGCCAAGTCCGTTCCAGCATCTGGTTCCAGCCAAGCCAAGTCCGTTCCTGCTTCCGGCTCCAGCCAAGCCAAGTCCATTCCAGAATTCTGTCTAGCCAAGTCTGTTTGAGAGTCCTGAATCTTGTACCAACCTGTCTGTGTTTGCCTCGCTTCCTGTTTGGGTGGTTCACCTGCTGCTGCTGACCCCGGCAGCGGCCCAATGGCTCACTACTCCTGATCATTCCTCACAGTTGTGACAAACGGTCTAAAGGCTATAACACTGCCGTCTCCAGACAGTAGGGTTGAGAGAGTCTCTGGATTAAAGGAGGTACAGGAATGGGGAAGGCTAGGGGAGGAAGAAAGGGCAAGGGATACTATGGACCATGGGGAAGAGACAAAATGGCCAACATCATATGCTCCGGCAGAAGAATGCTATTGATAAAAGGCTGTAAGGGGGACTCTGGTGGGGGGAAGGGAAGGAAGGAGTGGACTAGATGGGGAAATACTGTTAAAAAGGTTGATGTTCACATTGTTTGTTCATTCAAGTTTGTTCTTGTATCATCATTCACAGCTTGGACACTGTTAAGAGAATGAAGACAATTGTTGTTTATTAATTGTTGCTAACATCAATAAAAAACGTTGAAATCTAAAGGAGGTACAGGAAAATGTCTCAAATTACTTTTATTAAAATCAGTCACTATCAAGTTCATTTTCAAAAGAGAAAAATGTCTAAAAAGTGACATAAGTCTGCATTTGGATGTTTTTATCACAAAAACGTCCAAATCAGTATTTACGAAAACCTATTGTTAGATGTTTTTCTCTGAAGTCCGTCAGACGTCCAAATCTCAAGGGGGCGCTTCAGGGGCGTGTCAGGGTGGGACTTAGGCGTTCCTATGACTTAAACATTTTTCAGCCATAACGGAACAAAACAAAAACGTCCAGGACTAAAACTTAGACGTTTTGAGCTAGACCTGTTTTTATTACGAATAAGGCACAAAAAGGTGCCCTAAATGACCAGATGACCACTGGAGGAAATCAGGAATGACCTCCCCTTATTCCCCCAGTGGTCACTAACCCCCTCCCACTCCCCAAAAATGTGATGAAAAACATTACTTGCCAGCCTCTGTGCCACCCTCCGATGTTATACTCAGGTCCATCAGAATAGCATGCAGGTCCCTGGAGTAGTCTAGTAGTGGGTGCAGTGCACTGCACACAGATAAACCCAGCCTCCTACCTGTCCCTACCTCTTACAATTGTGGAGGATATTGCGAGCCTTCCAAAACTCACCAGAAACCCACTGTACCCACATATAGGTGCCCCCTTTACCCGTAAGGGCTATGGTAGTGGTGTACAGTTGGGCGTAGTGGGTTTTGGGGGCTCAGCAGACAAAGTAAGGGAGCAATGGTCAGATGTGTACCTGGGAGCATTTTATGAAGTCCACTTCAGTGCCCCCTAGGGTGCCCTATTGCTGTCCTGGGATGTCAGGGGGACCAGTCTACTAAAAATGCTGGATTCTCCTACATCCCAATGGCTTGATTTTGGACGTTTTAAACTTGGACGTTTTTTTTTTCCCAAATGGACCAAAAAAAAAACCTGTCCAAATCACAAAACGTCCAAAATACAAAACGTCCATAGTATTTTCAAAAGAAAAAAGATAGACGTTTTTTGTTGTTGAAAATGACTTTCTTTCCTGTTCAGAATTTGGACGTCAAACTCAGATTGAGATGTCATATCGAAAATGCCCCTCTGTGTCTGCTAATAATACTGATAAAGAAATCCTTACCTAGTGAAATCAGAGTCTCATAATTCTCCTTCATCACCTCCCTGTAAAGCTCCTTCTGGCCTTCATTCAAATACTCCCACTGCTCCTGGGAGAAATAGACAGTGATATCCTCAAATGTCACTGGCACCTGAAACACAAACCAGAAACAAGCTCAGTGACGTGGAGGCGCTCAGGATACATTAGAGTCCAGATGACTTTATTCTCTGAACATTATAACGTAGAAAAGAAGACTCCAGGACCCCTCTTCCCCACAAAATGCCAGATTTGTTTCCCCATGTTTGGCCCTAGACTGAATTTCCTCTGTGAACTCTAAGGTTTACAAGTTTAACTATGACCTTAGGTGTACACACTTATAACAGTTCTACAGATGGCATAAGTGCTCGTGCCTGGCGGAGGAAGTGACGTCATGCCCCGAATGGCCGGCTGACTTTAGATATCTGGCATCATCAGCTCTATAATCTAGTCCATTTGGTGGATTTTATGCACCATTGAGGTTTTACCTTAAAGCAGAGATTGTTTGGACAGTGAGCCTGCTTTCCCGATTCCAGCATGCAAGAATAAAGTTGACTTGCAGGAGTTTTCATTCAAGGTGAATTTGGCAACCATGCGGCTGGAGAATCCAAAGATGACAGATGGTGGGGCGAGGGAGGAACCCGTGGAGTATGCTGTGGGAAAGGAGACTGAGAACATAATGCAAAAATGGTTTTCTGTGTTAAAAACAGAAATATCGGCCATCTGCATGGACTTACAAAATGTCCTAGGAGAAATGCATAAAGACTTGGATGATTTAGGCTGGTGAGTGAATACAGTAGAGATGAAGCTCGATGAGCAATTACAAATTACACCCCGAGCCAGCAACAGTTAACAGATCACGATAAAAGTCCAGAGGATTTATGGACAAATGTGGAAGATATTGAAAATTGCTCCAGGTGGAACAACATTCAGCTCAAGGGTGTGCCGGAGACTGAACAGTTCTCTAATGCATGACAAGTGATTCAACAGCTTTGTTACTATTTGATGCAACAGAAGGACCCTGAGTTGAGTGAACGGGACATTAAAATAGATAAAGCATATCACACTTTGGGGACACCAAAGGAGAATTGTCTGAGAGATATTGTCTGCAACAATAGGGGAGGAGTGGCCTAGTGGTTAGGGTGGTGGACTTTGGTCCTGGGGAATTGAGGAACTGAGTTTGATTCCCGGCACAGGTAGCTCCTTGTGACTCTGGGCAAGTCACTTAACCCTCCATTGCCTGCCGCATTGAGCCTGCCATGAGTGGGAAAGCGCGGGGTACAAATGTAACAAAAAAAAATATCAAGGAGAAAGTTATGGCAGCCACACATGCCTTGCCAGCTGTGGAATGGGAAGGTATCTTGTTTGCCAACTTGTCCACCATTACTTTAAGAGACTTTCAACTTATTACTCGCAAACTAAGAACTGAAAATATTAGATATATAAGTGGTTGTTTCCATTTGGCCTGCAGGGAACATCGATGCGACTCACCATATTTCAAGAGGCAGTGGAAGCACTACATAAAGCTGGAATCCGGGATCTCATGGAACAGACAAATAGACCTCCATTGCCATAGAGATCATCAACCATATGGCAGCATGTGGGCAAACATGAGAGACGGCTGTCCAGGTTATCAGGAGGACATGGGCCTATGGATCAGCAGGCTAATATGTGTACAATTTTGAGCTGTGGATATTTTTCCAGTTCATAGTAACATAGTAACACAGTAAATGATGGCAGATAAAGACCTGTATGGTCCATCCAGTTTGCCCAACAAGATAAACTCATATTACATGGTGTGTGATACTTTATATGTATACCCGAGTTTGATTTGTCCTAGCCTTACTCAGGGCACAGACCGTAGACGTCTGCCCAGTACTGTTCTTGTACTAAGTTCTGAAGCTAACATCGAAGCCCCTTAAAATTTACACTCCAGCTCATCCCTATCTATTCAGTCATGATCAGGGCATAGACCATAGAAGTCTGCCCAGCTCCCGTTGTGTTTCCCAATTACCGGCGTCGCCACCCAATCTCCACTAAGATTCCATGGAACCAGTTCAGGTGGCTTTTCTGAGCTATTTTGAAGAAGTGTTTGCAACATGTTCCTATTTCCACTTTTGGTGTATTTTGGGACTAGATACAGTTTCAGTTATGGACCATATGACATTTGATGGAGTTGTGACAGTCACGCCTCTCTAGTGTGGACCCAGAGCAGAGCAAAAGGGGCTGTAAGGGAAGGGGGAAGAAGGGTGGGCAACGCTGAAGGTTATTATTTCAAGGACGGGCCAAGCCTATCCACCTTATAATTGAAAGAGAAAAACGCCTAGATTTCGACCCAAATCGGGAGATAGACGTTTATCTCACAAAAACGAATAAATCGGTATAATGGAAAGCTGATTTTGGACGTTTTCAACTGCACTCCATCGCGGAAGCGTACAAAGTTGACGGGGGCGTGTCGGAGGCGTGGCGAAGGTGGAACTGGGGCGTGGTTATCGGCCGAGGAGAGATGGGCGCCTTTCGCCGATAATGGAAAAAAAGTATGCGTTTGTAGCTAGAATTTAGGGCACTTTTCCTGGACCCTGTTTTTTTCACGAATAAGGCCCCAAAAAGTGCCCTAAATGACCAGATTACCCCCAGAGGGAATCGGGGATGACCTCCCCTGACTCCCCCAGTGGTCACTAACCCCCTCCCACCACAAAAAATGATGTTTCACAACTTTTATTTTCACCCTCAAATGTCATACCCACCTCCCTGGCAGCAGTATGCAGGTCCCTGGAGCAGTTGTTAGGGGGTGCAGTGGACTTCAGGCAGGTGGACCCAGGCCCATCCCCCCCCTACCTGTTACAATTGTGCTGCTTAATGCTTAGTCGTCCAACCCTCCCAAACCCACTGTACCCACATGTAGGTGCCCCCCTTCACCCCTTAGAGCTATAGTAATGGTGTAGACTTGTGGGCAGTGGGTTTTGAGGGGGATTTGGGGGGCTCAACACACAAGGGAAGGGTGCTATGCACCTGGGAGCTCTTTTACCTTTTTTTTTGTTTTTGTAAAGTGCCCCCTAGGGTGCCCGGTTGGTGTCCTGGCATGTGAGGGGGACCAGTGCACTACGATCCTGGCCCCTCCCACGAACAAATGCCTTGGATTTGTTCGTTTTTGAGCTGGGCGCTTTCATTTTCCATTATCACTGAAAAACAAAAACGCCCAGCTCACAAATTGTCGAATAAAACATGGACGTCTATTTTTTTCGAAAATACGGTTCGGTCCGCCCCTTCACGGACCCGTTCTCGGAGATAAACGCCCATGGAGATAGACGTTTTCGTTCAATTATGCCCCTCCACGTCTGTAACTGACATAGGCTGTATTTGGTAGGTCATTGGGGGGGGGGGTCTGAATTATGGTGGGTGGGTCCATTGTTTGGTATTTTGAAGGTAATTACCGATGTGTTTTTCTGTCTGTACATATTATAATTTTGAATTTTAAGTGACTAAATACTCTTAGAAAATGCCAACAATCGTTTAAAGAATTACTTTGCTTGCAAAGTGGAATTGCTTGTATTCAGGAGACTCATCTACAGGTAAAATATGAAAAGCTACTATCTCAATAACAATATGATCAAATTTACTGTGCCTCTAACAAAGTGGAGAGAAAAAAGTGTAGCTATTTTAATATCAAAAAATACTAATTTTCTATATTAAAAAAGCATTTAAGGACCCTGAAGGTAGCAGGTGGGGGGAAGAGGGGGTGGTGGTTGGGAGGCGAGGATAGGGAAGGGCAGACTTACACGGTCTGTACCAGAGCCGGTGATGGGAGGCGGGACTGGTGATTGGGAGGCGGGAAATACTGCTGGGCAGACTTATATGGTCTGTGCCCTGAAAAGGACAGGTACAAATTCAAGGTAAGGTATACACATATGAGTTTGTCTTGGGCAGACTGGATGGACCATGCAGGTCTTTTTCTGCCGTCATCTACTATGTTACTGTGTTACTATGATTTGTGGTGGTGATCAGGGGGAAGGTTAAAAGCTCCAATGTCCTGAACCACCTCATACGCATGTGTGGGCGTTGTTTGTCGGCTTGATGTGGTACTGGAGACTGATGACCCTGTGTAGCTGGTAAGCAATATTAAACAATTAGTTTGTAAGATAGCATAATTGTATAGTAGACATGTAGTTGATGACGTGGTTGATATTTTGCTGTTTTATATAGAATATCTGACCCCTAAAGACGCTAAAAATAGCGAAACATGTGCTTGTCGGGTCACTTCTAGTATAACAAGGGTAACAACAATGGAACGTTTATGAAGAATTGAAAGTACAGGCATGGTGATGTTGCTGACGTCAAAGATCATTGAAGGAGTTTTTGCATGTGACACAATTTAGAAGCTGGTGTGGACGCGAGGAAGTTGTTAAGTGGAATTATGGACCTTGCGTAACTCAGACTATCTGGTTTGGAGTGAAACATAATAACGGATGTGAGAGCGAAGGTTGTGGATCAAAGTGTTCAACTAGTAGACACGGAAGGAACTTTCAGTGTCTCATGAGGCGCGCACCTTGAAGATTTGCGGATTAAAACTGTTAACTAGATAACAATGCAAGCCTGTTCAATGTATTAAGTGTTTAGTAACTGGACTGGAAAAAGTCATCAACAACACAGTCTGTTTTTGTAATTAAGAAAATACTATAGATTTTAATTTGGGGAATATAAGGGGTAGGATGAAGGTGATATGGTTGAGAATTTGGGTGAATGTTTTATAATAAAATAACAGCATTTGAACAATTATATTTATAAGAGTATGGTTAAGTATTAATAAAGATTTATGATGAAGAATTAGCAGTTGTGATTAGAAGGTATGTCTATACTTATGGCTATGATTTCTGAACACGTGGCATCATTAAATGACAGACTTTTAAATGCCCAGTTGGGTATATATGCTAATCTCAACTTTGTTAAATGTTTCAGACACATCCATTAACTCGCTCCAGTGATATACTGAATTCTATTATTCTGTCTCACTGTATTTTCAAATGTAAACCACACTGAACCCAAGTTTGCTTGGGATAATGTGAGATATACATGTCAAAACAAAACAAAAAATCCTTTATCCTCCACCTATTAAGACACTGCCTATCCAGTGGATGGTGATGGCCAGTGTGTTTTTTCTAGCGAAAAAGGTGCCAGTACTTAAATGCCAGGCCATCCTTCAGGGGTGGGGTGATCACTGAGGGACCCATCCCACAATAGCCAGGCCCCCTGCAACCAGACACAGAATCTATGACAAGGCAGAATTTGTAAGTAGAGCCTGAGCTCTTTCATTAAACTGCTAGTAAAAGAGGCCCGTTTCTGGAGCAAATGAAACGGGCGCTAGCAAGGTTTTCCTCCCCAACACCCCCCCTTCTTCTTCCCTCCCTACCTACCTACCGACCCCTTCGTCGTTCTGACGCCATTGCTTCGCACCTCCTGAACGCACCGTACGCCATTGCTCCGCCCTCGGTGTGCGACGCCATTGCTCTACCCTCAACGTCATCACGTTTGACGCGAGGGCGGGGCCCCGAGGCTTGGCGATTTCGGTGGCTTCACCACCACGAACCCTTCGAACCCGTCTTGAAGGAAGTGACGGAAGTGATGTCAGTGTCTTCAGAACGTTGAAGGTGAGTTTTATTATATAAGATGAGGACCATGGGTCCCCTCAAAAAAAGCCCTGGTGATGGCACAAGAAAAGCAAGTTTGGTCCTTAGCTGGTGTTCTGCTCTGGTTTTACAGCCTGCTTCACTGACACAGACTACTCAGTAATTACTGTGGATTCTTTTGGATTCGTATTAGGTAAATGAGACTTTTATTAAAGGTTCTAAGATCTAACATATACAATGATATACATATACACACACACACACATATATATACTAGACTTTGAGCCCGTAAAAACGGGCTATTATAGGAAGGGGGGGGGTTGAAAGGCCCGCCCCCACCGCCGAGTTCGCCGCTGCCCCTCCCCCTCCGAGTTCGCGCCCCCCCACCGAGCCGTCACCACCCACCTTCCACCCGGCCGGGCCCTCGCTCCGCTATTGAAACAGCGAGGGTGCGGGAACGCAGCACTGAGCTCTGCTGAGCTGCCGACGTCGGCCTTCGTTCTTCTCTGCCTGTCCCGCCCTCGTGTGACGTAATGTCGTCGAGGGCGGGACAGAGGCAGAGAAGAAGAAGGAAGGGCGATGTCGGCAGCTCAGCAGAGCTCAGTGCTGCGTTCCCGGACCCTCGCTGTTTCAATAGTGGAGCGAGGGCCCGACCGGGTAGAAGGTGGGTGGCGGCGGTGACTCGGGTGGGGGGAGCGTTAGACGGCGGTGTCCCTCCCTCAGCAATGCGCAGTACAGACCCTCTGTGTTCCGCCCCCCGTCATCACGTATTGACGTGGGGGCGGGGCAGAGAAGGTCTCTACTGTGCATTTGCGAGTGAGTACGGTCACTCGCCGTTTATATGTTTGATATATACACACACACATATATACAATGATTAAGCCATATATACAATGATTAGCTATATAACTGAAAAGAAACAACATAAAGAGATTAAAGTTATGGCCTTTGCAGATGACTTATTGTTAACTCTCACTAACCCCCAAGTCTCTATCCCTCATTTAACCCGATTGATCTCCAAGTATGGTGCTCTTTCGGGGTTCAAACTGAATTTTAGTAAGACTGTGGCCCTTCCCTCCTCTCCAACAATACAAAACTCGTGGCATGAGAATTTCCCGTTTACTTGGGCGGACGGCTGGATCAAATATCTGGGTGTCATTATTCCCGACAATCTGCCCACTTTATATGCCTGCAACATTCTTCCCTTGGTGATCTCCCTTCAGAAAACCCTTAGCCTGTGGCGAGCCTACCCGGTCTCATTACTGGGGCACATAGCACTCTTCTTGTGGAGGAGTAGACTAGTGGTTAGTGCAGTGGACTTTGATCCTGGGGAACTGAGTTCAATTCCCACTGCAGCTCCTTGTGACTCTGGGCAAGTCCCTTAACCCTCCACTGCCCCTGGTACAAAATAAGTACCTGAATATATGTAAACTGCTTTGAATGTAGTTGCAAAAACCTCAGAAAGGAGGTATATCAAGTCCCGTTTCCCTTTCCCTCTTTCAATATGATCTGGGCTCCAAAGTGGTTATACGTTTTTCAGATGTTGCCCTTGTTCTTGAGGGTTAGGGATGAAAAAGCACTGAATAAAATGTTGCAAGTATATCTGTGGCTGGGGAAGAGGGCCCGACTACCCATTTCAACTTTGCAGAAGCCCAAATCACAAGGGGGACTAGGTCTGCTAAACTTGAGACACTTAACAGTAGCTTGCACAATGAGACATATCAATGACTGGTACAGGAATGTAAATGACTTTTCTTTATCTGGACTGGAGCCTAACCTTTTTTGCAGATCCCATTTCAGCTGGCAGATACACACAATACCGAAGCGCTCCCCAACACAGCTACGTTTTAACCCGTTTATCCGCGCAGCACAAGCAGTTTGGAGATGAATGTGCAGACGTCACCACTTCTCGGCAGCAGTGACCCCCCCCTTTTGGCAATCAGACACAACCCAGACTTTCCTGCAGGAACTGATTCAGCGGTATTTGCTCGTTGGAAGACTCTGGGGATTCAATACCTGTCCCAGTTGCTCATGGAGGATGGTAAATTGTAACCCTTTGAGGTGCTGTGCACTCGTTATCAACTGCCCCCCACAGACTCTTTTGCCCATTTTCAACTACAGCATTATATGAATAGCCTGCCTTGAAAAGACTTATGCGAAGATGTTCAGGAGACACTGAGTGAAGCACTCACACTGAACTCTCAGAACTTGGTGCCTTTAGCCTTTCATCATAAGTACCTGCAGGAGTCTTCATCAGAGTTGGATTATGCACGGCTGGCTAAGAATTGGAACTTAGACTTGCTGACACAGTTGTCCAGCCAGCACATCCAAACCTGTCTGCACCAGATATATCGAACCACCTGCAATGGCCAACTGTGGGAACTACAGTACAAATTTCTTTTGCGGCTTTACATCTCGCCACATCGGGCACACAAGGCAGGATTTGCGAGCTCGGAAGAGTGCCCGAGGTGCCTGGGCACCCCGGCCTCACTGGGTCATATGTTCTGGATGTGTCCCAGAATACAGGGCTTTTGGGCAAAGGTGTTGCATGAGTCAGAGGCAAAGTGGGGATGCACCCTCCATAAGGGCCCCCAGATTATGTTTGAAGACTATAAATGACCTACACCCTCGCCTACGGGCCTCTTAGACTTCTTCCGGAGACTGGTGCTGATGGCAAAAAAGACTATTCTGCAACAGTGGAGGGAGCCCGCGACCCCTACTTTCTTGTCTTGGTGGACGCAAATGACTTCTTTGCTGGCTATTTAGGCTCAAATTTTTTCAGATGCCTCCTCGTCCTCAGGTAGACATTTTCGCCACTGTTGGGAGCGCTTTGGTTCTACTTTGCAGCCTGCCGCTAGAAATTGGATATTCCATTGAAGGACAGTCCGGCTTCCATGCAGCACAGGGGTGGGGGGAGGGAAGGAAGGGGTAGGTTTATGTTTCAACATTTTTATTGAAGACATGTCAAATTCAAACACTTCCAACAGTAGGAAAATGCTAACATTCAAATCTCAGATGACAAACCATATCCAAGCAGAATTAAGTTTTAAAGGCAGCCATCAAACCTTTTACAGTTCCCCCACCATCCTCCCCCCCATTCCTTGAATTGATCAAACTACTGAGGCCTAGCCTATCTGAATATTATTACATGACCTGACACACAGCATTATAAGATTTACCATATAGCGGCCATGCCAGCAAACTTGTTATACACTCTTCCCCCCCCCCCCCCCCCACTGCCCCCTCTCCTCATCATAATCATATAACTCTGCCAAACTAAAATAGCAGAAAGAACTCTTATAAATCAATGGACAATACCTAGATCAACCAACATAGCCTTATTACTACTACAAATCCAACACTTATCTCTACCAGTTACCCCAAAACCCTCTGCTCCCACCCACCCCATAACTGCCACGTGAATCGGCAATTTAATATATAGCTTCTCCCTTTATTTATTTATTTATTTATTTCATTTGTATCCCACATTTTCCCACCTATTTGCAGGCTCAATGTGGCTTACAGGGACTTGTTATAGCATAGCCATTCCAGGTTATCAGATACAATTGGTATTGCAAAAAGATTAAGGATGAGAAAAGAGATCTGAGCAGATAGTTATAGAAAGATGATTTTCAGAGATGGAGTGGATTGGCGATGTGGTGTAGTTAAGCTATGGGTTTTCTTTGTAGGCTTTGTTGAAGAGGTACGTTTTCAGAGATTTATGAAAGTTCGTTATTTCGAGTATTCCAGAGTGGTTCCCATCTGTCTCTGAACCGAGCTCCAGGAACACTATCCCATCGTTTGACTTCACATCTATCCACCCTCATTTGTTGTATCATTTGAGTTCTCCACAATTGTAGAGAGGGGCCTGATGGGGAGAGCCAGGCCCTCAAGATTGTATTGATTCCAAAGAATATGGCCACCCCCACTAAACCCCTAATTCCTGCAGGAGGATACGAGGTGAACGTAAAGCTCTGAAAAAGGAGCAGCGGGTCCCACACCACTGAACAGTTCCACATAGATTGCACCAACTTCAAGAGTCCCTTCCAGAAATGGCTCACCGATGGGCAAGACCAAACATGTGCCCCAAGGAAGTCATTCCATTGCCACACTTCAAACATGCCCCAGTCCCTCCAATATTAGCCAGCACTGCCTGTCTCGGCGATATATATAATCGCATTATAAATCGGTATAACTTTTCTCGTTAATATATGGAAAGTCTCAGCGTATATATCTTCTTAATATATGTACAGCACAACTCGGGGGTGATCATGCAACCTAGGTCTTGTGCCCAGCTCAAGGCCAATCGCTCATAATTCAGCTCTGCTATCATGTCCTTCAATTGCTGATGATGGAACCTCAGCGGTACCGATTGCTGCAAGCCCAAAGAATAACCCTCCGTTAAGATATCTATTACAGCCTCTGTTAAGTCCGTCCACAGCAGTGTCGAGATATAATGCTGCAGTTGGAAATAAGCAAAATATTGCCCTGGAGGAATCCCATATTGCCTTTGCAGATCACTAAAAGGTCTTATGCGGCCCTCTTCATTAACCACCTGTGCAATATACACAATGCCCTTTTTTGCCCAGGACCCAAAGATGCTTCTCCCCCATCCTGGTGGGAAAGCCAGATTTTGGCAAATGGAAAGCAATGGTGTGGTCTCGGCTGATAAATGATGCCTTCTACACATCCAGCGCCAGGTGGCTCTCAAAGATGCCAAAAGGGGGTGACGTCAAAAGGTGCCCTGTGGGAGCTGCCCTCCGGTATGCAATAACTGACTAAAATGGACTCCTGCAAATAAGGACGTCTCCGATCCTGTTAAAGAAAATTCCAAAGTCCCTCTAAACCAGTCGTTAATAAGACGCATCAAACACGCTATTGTGAGATTTCTTAAACTTAATAGACCCATCCCCCCACTTTCTCTTGGAGTTGTCAATATCGCCAAGGGAAGTCTAGGTCTCTTACCTCTCCAGAAAAACGCCTGCGTTAGCCTATCCATTTTCCTCTCATCTTTCTTTAGCAAATACAATGGCAATTGTTGAAACACATACTACTACTACTACTATTTAACATTTCTAAAGCGCTACCAGGGTTGCGCAGCGCTGTACAATTAACAAAGAAGGACAGTCCCTGCTCAAAGGAGCTTACAATCTAAAGGACAAAAAGTGCAGTCAATCAAGATTGAGGCAATCTAGATTTCCTGGATAGAGGTACAATGGTTAGGTGCCAAAAGCGACATTGAAGAGGTGGGCTTTGAGCAAGGATTTGAAGATGGGTAGGGAGGGGGCTTGGCGTATGGGCTCAGGGAGTTTATTCCAAGCATAGGGTGAGGCGAGGCAGAAAGGGCGGAGTCTGGAGTTGGCGGTGGTGGAGAAGGGTACTGAGAGGAGGGATTTGTCCTGTGAGCGGAGGTTACAGGTAGGAGCGTAAGGGGAGATGAGGGTAGAGAGGTAGTGAGGGGCTGCAGATTGAGTGCATTTGTAGGTTAGTAGGAGAAGCTTGAACTGTATGCGGTACCTGATCGGAAGCCAGTGAAGTGACTTGAGAAGAGGGGTGATATAGCCACTTTGGTACCAAAATCATGTTGAACAGTGCGATCCGGACCCACAATAAGGGCAAATCCCGCCACAACATAAGCTTCTGCCTAGTCATCTCTAACAGAGGTCCCACGTTAATTGTATACAATGAAGCTAAATCTCTAGGAATCTGTACTCCCAGATATTTCAAGGTACCTTCTGCCCATCTGAGAGGAAACTGCCCTCTCCATTGCTGTTCCAACTCTTCATCTAAAGACTTTTGCAGATTCAAGGAAAACCCGGATATCATTCCATAATCCGTTATTACCTCTAGGGCCCTCCCCAGTGAGTCCTGCGGATCTGACAGTAAAAGCATTATATCATCTGCATAGGCCAGCGCCACCCTTGTTTCTGTCCCCACCGTGACTCCTTTGACTTCCGGGGTATTATTCAACAGCCGAATCAGTGGCTCCAACGAGATGTCAAAAAGAAAAGGAGATAAGGGGCATCCCTGCCTGGTTCCCCTCTGTATCACCAAGCTATCTGACCTACCCCCTTTGACCAGCAACTGAGCTTCCATCCCTGAATAAAGCGCCCGTATGGCCCCCACAACCCGTTCTCGCAGACCCACCCAGTCCAATACCCTAAAGAGATAGCTCCAAATCACCTGAGTGTCGTTTGGGGATAAAACCCACCTGCGAGGTACTGATCATACCTGCCATACATGGTGATAGTCTGTTACTCAGTATCTTAGCCAAGATTTTAATGTCTACATTAATTAGGGAGATAGGTCGATATGACTCGGGTTCATCTACCAGTTTTCCAGGTTTAAGTAAAAGAGATATCAAAGCGGTATTCTCATGCGTCGGAAACCTACCCTCTTAAATGACCGATTTATAATATTCGAACAGATCCCCTCCTAAGGAGAGTTGCATGGTCTTATAAAATTCGCCCGAGAATCCGTCAATGCCGGGTGCCGAATGGGCCTTCAGCCCTTTAATGGCTTGCTTTAGCTCTCTAAATTGTAGTGGTGACCCCAGCTTCTCTATGGCTGGCTCCATCAGCCTAGGCATACCTGCTCGTGCTAAGAAATCCTCGATGTCTGCCCTTCTCGGAGCCCTCCTAGCACTATACAGCACTTGGAAGTGATCATAGAGGATATGCTTTATGGCCTCTGGTTTATTTGTGAGCTTCCCTTGTTTATCCCGTAACACTGTAATTACATGGTAACCATCCCGTGTTCATACTAGTCTGGCTAAGAGACCCCCCGCACAGTTACCAAAACGGTAAAACCGGTATTTCTAAAACATAATCTGGCATTGGGTCTGCTCATGCAATAATGTATTTACCGAGACCTGTAGAGATGCATACACCTCCCTATTAGCCTTGGAGGGTGAGTGCAGGTATACTCGCCTAGCCCTACTCAGACTTTGTTGCAAGTTCACAATGCTAGCCGCAACCTTTTTTTGCCTTGCAGCTACATACCAGATTATCTGCTCACGCAGTACCTCCTTCGCGGTGCACCAAAAAAGTTGAGGGTCTGAACGATGCTGAGCATTATGACCCACATATGTCTCCCATTTGCCCCGCAAGAACTCCAGAAAATCTAAATCCTTAGCCAAGTAGCTGGGAAACCTCCATCTCTGTGTTACCTGAAACCCACTCACAGCTTCCAATGTTACCCATACTGGAGCATGGTCTGACACCACCACCTGCTCCAGCTGTGCACCCATGACCCATGGAAACAAGGACGCCGATAGCAGTATGTAATCTAAGCGTGCCCATGACTCATGTGCACGAGATCTGTGTGTAAAATCTTTTTCACCTATATGCAATAGCCTCCAGGCATCGACCAGCTCCAGGGAGGCCGCTAACGCACTTAATACCCCCTTATCAGGCCTGCCCTGGTACCCGCCACTCCTGGCCCCCGTGCAGTCCACCTCCGGATCCATGAGATTGTTCATATCTCCCACCATAATATTTTCTTTCTGATACGGAAGCAATAACTTCAGTAATTCAGGGGAAAATGTTTATCAAAAGGTGTCGGGGCATATACATTTAATAAGTACACTTCTCTCCCCTGTAGCCATATCTTAATAGGAACTAGCCCTTCGCGTCTCTTAGGATGACCTCCGAGGCATGGGCTAGTCTCTTATGTAATAATATTGCCACACCACCTTGTCGAGCCCAGTAGCGTAGCCAGACCTCATTTTTTGGGTGGGCCTGGGGGTGGACTGGGTGGGTATGACCCACATATTTCTTCTCTGTCCATCCCCCTCCCGTAAAGATAAATACCTAGGCTGGCGTGGATCTCCAGGCCCTGCCAGCTGAAGAATATTCTGGAGGCCCCCAAGGCTTGAGAAGTCTCATCCCTGCGCCAGTCACCAGCGTGGCGGGAAGCAGCGTTCAGCAGCGTTGCCTGCGTGTGTGCCTGCCTTTTAAAATAATTCGTCTCCCCAGGCTCCGCTGCATTTACTTCTTCGCCCGTCGCAAAGCGCTGCCGTTCGCACAGGCAGCTCCACTCCCCTTTGCCGCATCCATCCAGCCCTCTCTGATCCACTTCCTGTAGTGGATACGTAGGGCCAGATGGACACAGCAAAGGGGAGCGGAGCTGCCTGTGCAAACGGCAGCGCTTTGCGACGGGTGAAGAAGTAAATGCAGCAGAGCCTGGGGAGACGAATTATTTTAAAAGGCAGGCAGGCAGGTAGGCAACGCTGCTGAACGCTGCTTCCCGGACCCGGCGGAGCCGCGGGAGAAAAGGCAGCAACAGCAGCAGGATGTTGGATGGGTGGGCCTGGAGGGAAAGTGGCTGGGCCTGGGCCCGTCCAGGCCTGCCCTTGGCTATGCCCCTGGTCGAGCCCCTGATGAGGTGAAATGAACCTGGCCCACCCAGGTCCGTTTTAATTTGCCATGCTCTTCATCGGACAATCTGGTTTCTTGTAGACACACAACATCAGTTTGCAGGCGTCCCATATGCATCAAAATCTTTTGCCGCTTAATGGGAGAAGTAATCCCTCCCACATTCCATTAAATTAATTTACAACTAGCCATCCTCCCTGTGTCTCTGCCAGCCCAAAAATCCCTCATGAAGCTCGCCCCGGGGGCCCAGCCCTACCCCCAAGGCCCTGATACCATTTACCTCATACCACACATATAAAACACCCAACATGCTAATCCACTCCAAACTTATATATCTCCCATTGCAACCCACCCCTCCCCCACTCCCCTTCCCGAGATAGCCCTGGCCCTTCCCTCCTCCCCCCCCCCCACCCTTTCCCCTGACCCCCCAACTTCCTTGACAGGATTAACCCCATCCAGGTGAAATCACTACATGCTAAGGTCCCCACTCTCCCCGACCCCCCCACCCCTCTCCTACATTACTTTTACATAAATTTGTAAACCTCCATGCATATGAGTCTTCCCGTCACCATTTAAACCGGTTGTGTACATTATGTCCTCTTTCATTCCCGTCAACTAGGAATATATATAGTACAATGTCAAGAAGGATCTTCGGCCGCCTTCAGCTCCCGGTTGATAAACTGTAAGGCTAGCTGGTCTGAGGTGAAAGGGACCCATTTCCCCGCATGCAAGATCTTCAGCGTTGCCGGGTATATCAACATGAACCATGCATTCTTTTCCACCAGCTTTGTACAAATCGGGTGGAATTTCCGTCTCTTTTCCTGAACGCTGGCAGAGTAATCTTGGAAGATGCGCACTTGGGCCCCTGCATGGGTCAACGACTCTCTTTTCTGTCAGTACCCCCGCAGTATCTCTTCCTTGTGGAGGTAATTGTGCACTTTGATAATAATTACTCTAGGCCGCTGACTACTCTGCGGAGCCCGCCCAAGCCTGTGTGCTCTTTCGATGCAGAAGGGGCCTCTGCTGTCTGATAAGGCAAATTCCTTAGACAGACAGTCCTCCAGCATTGGGCCGAGATTTTTCTCCGGTATACTTTCTGGAAGGCCTACCAACCAAAGGTTACTGCGCCTTGCCCTGTTCTCCAATTCGTCTATCTTCTCAGCTTGGCTTGCCAGTTTTTCTTTTAATCCAGTAAGTTCAGGCTCATAGCACTGCCAGGAATCTTCAAGATCGGAGACCCGTTTCTCCGCCTCTGTGGTTCTACTTATTATGTCGGCCAACGGCCCATCAAGCTTCCCCAGCCGGCCCTCCAACGAAGTGAATCGGGGCTCCAGTGCGCTCCCCACAGCCGCTGCAAGTTGTTCCAATTGTCTGTCTGAAAATTCCGCCTCGCCACAAAGAGACGCGGCCGCCATCTTGTTTTCACCGCTGGGTAAGAGTGGCTTTTCTTTATCATTTTTCGCGCCCTTCCTGGTACTTCCGAGTGGCATGGATACTACATATTGTTCCATGCACCTTCCCCGGATTCTCCTTTGGGTCGGGCTGCGTTCAACAGAGGTTTTAATGGGGCTCAGACAGCCAGAGACAAGCGGGGACCTCAGAGCAGCACAGAATCACTGCTACTGCTTCCACCGCATCACGTGATCTCCGGAAGGGGTAGGATTAAGGGTGAAATGTTTGTACTTACTCTTGAAATCTCTCATTATAGACAGCGGGGGTCAGAAGGGACTCTGCTGTCATGCTTCAATAAAAATTATTTCAAAATAACTGAAAAGAAACAATAATACCTATCTATCTATAAACAATCATTACATCACTGGTCCCTACATCCAAGCAATGCTAGGAGTTCCTAGACCAGGACAAGAAGCAATAATACACTATAATATACATGCGTCCATCACTGGTCCTTAATCTCTACATCCAGGCTTTTTACATCAGCTGAGAGAAGCCCCTTTTTCAGCGAAGCCGGAGTTTGACCAGGGGTCTGGTTCTATACAATGCATCCACCCGTAGATGAGCTTCCAGCTTCACTGTAAAAGGCCCCCCTTTTTTATTAGGCTTAGAACTCATGTTCAGAGCTAAGGAAAATTACAGAATGCTTGAGAATTTCTCTGTTTTGGTAAACAAGCCATACTGTGGGAATGTGGTCACATGTTTCTCAGTCCAGGTGGCCAGTCTGAACTCGAAACAGGCTCCACCTCTCCCTTCACATACCAAATTTATTTATTTATTTTCTGCATTTATATCCCACATTTTCCCACCTCTTTGCAGGCTCAATGTGGCTTACAAATACTGTAGTGGCGATCGCCATTTCCGGAATAAGAAATACAGAGTAATATTCCAGTTAAAAAATAGAGAATACACAATAAAATTAGAAGAAAATAGATAAACAATACATTTCAGGTATTTAAGATCAAGGGTAGTGAAAAAGGTTCAATAATAACAATGTGATAAAGTATCCAAATAAGAATGATTCAATGTTAACTAGTTCTAGTACAGTTCTGATGTCATGCTTTTAAGAAGGATCCTTTTGATAAGACTCTTTGAACAGTTTAGAGCTGTGTCTTATCTTCTACATTCCAACTTATTTTCACACAAAGTTAAACAATCATTTTTAAACAGAATTACTTCTAATCAAAAATAGACCCCGAGTGCACTTGTCAGTCAAGGCAGAGTTGAAAAACAATCTTTAAAAATTCACTTCTATTACAGCTGGGCTCTGGTATTACCATCTTGAAAATGTGACCACACCATGCCTCTGTGGTTATGTTCTACTCATACGTTAAATGATTAACTGGCTTTCTTGAAAGGATTACATAATCTTTGGATGCATGACTAGAAACAAAAACACACACATATGCAATATCACAATTCCTCGTGTACAGGCATAAAATAACCTTTTAGGGTGGATAATGTTCACAATGAGCTCCTTTTATTATCGACCAGAATGGAGAGATAAGAGTTTTCAGTTTTGGCACAGTATAAGTCATCACATGAACAAAATATACGAAAACCAATGGACTGCATTAGGGACTTATACCCCATTTAGTTATGTTTAAACAAATGAGAAATCTGCATGAAACAAAATATTTTTATTATTTTGACTTATAAAACCACTTGTCCCTGAAACATTCTCAAAACAGCATAATCCATATATGTATCTACAATGTAAACTTTTACAAAAGAGATGAAGTGAAGATGTGATTCCATGTGCCCCAATGAAAGGAGTTTAATTTTACTTTCATTTAATTTCAGTATATTCCATGTTTATATCACCAGGCTTCCCAAAGTAGATTACAACAAAACTTAAGATGAACCCACCAGGAAACAGGATATACTCAGTGAGATCTAGACATGTATTACTATATTCTATAGAACAATGTAGAAAAATTAGTACAAAATACAGAGTTTATTACTGCTGTTTCTACTACTACTACTACTACTATTTAGCATTTCTATGGCGCTACAAGGCATACGCAGCGCTGCACAAACAATAATTTTTTAAGCTGTTTTAGTGATTTTCAATTTTATTTCATTAAATTTATGTACATAGTAGTAAAAAAGGCCCGTTTCTGACAAATGAAACGGGCGCTAGCAAGGTTTTCCTTGGAATGTGTGTGCGATTGAGTGTGTGAGAGAGAGAGAATGTGCAAGAGTCTGTGTGTGTGTGTGTGTGTGTGTGTGTGTGTGTGTGTGTGTGTGTGTGTGTGTGTGACTTGCAAGGAGTTCTGCACCCCAGCTGACCTTGTTAATCACCCAGGGCAACCACTCCAGGTGCCAAACCGGATATCCCAGCCACCTCAAGTTTCCGCTGGAGGCTTCAATTAGAACGTTGGAGGTGCCTTTTATATATAGAGATGGGAAGTTTTCAAATAATAAAAAGCTGTCAAAAATTTAAAAAAAACAAAAACAAAAAAAAAAAACTTTACCCTCCACCATTTAAGACACTGCTTATCCAATTGGAACAGCTTTAAACTCTTCCAGATGAATCACGCGTAGGTAGTCACACATGTCTGCTATTGTTTTATGTAGAAATATCTTTATTGTCATTATAAGCAAAAATCAAGGGACCCTTTTACAAAGTGGCGGTAAGCCCAACGCGGGCTTACCGCATGCTATCTTGGGACTACTGCTGGCCTAACAGCGGTAGTTCTGGCTCCAGCGTGCACCAAAAATTTTTAAAGCATGGCGCTAACCCAGCAATAATCGGCCATTGCCGCGCACAGGCCAGTTACTGCTGGGTTAGCGCATGAGCCCTTACCGCCACCACAATGGGTGGCAGTAACTGCTCCCCGACGAACAGCCACGTGGTAAGAGTTATTTTAACGCATAGTCATTTTTTGAGGGGGGGGGTATTTTACCCGCTGCACAAAAAAGGGCCCCGCCACAACCGCAAGGCCCTTTTTCCTGCAGCTTAGTAAAAGGACTCCAAAAGCATATAGGACCAGACTCTATATACCATGCCTAAAAAATTGGTACCAAAATCAAATTCACCTAAGCATCTCTCCGTATAAAACGCACCTCCAACATTCTATTGAAGCCTCAGAAATTTCCAACATTCTAAATTTCCAACATTCTAAATTGAAGTTGTGTAGATCACATAAGTGTCTGCCCCGCCCTCGCGTCACCACGTGATGACGTTGAGGGCGGGGCAATGACACTCACACAATCACATCGCTCACCTGCCCCGCCCTCGCGTCAATCCGTCGGCTAAACAAAAAAAAAAAAAGAGGAACTTCACTCAGCTTGAGGAAGGCTTGAGGGAGGCGGCGCCGAGTTTTTTTTGTTTGCAGGCCGGGACGTGTAGCTCCACCCTCACGTCAACACGCAATTACGGCGACGCCGGGGCGGTACACACAGCGTAGCACATACACAACTTGGACGGAGATCCCCGAACCCCCCTCAGTAAGCGATGACGGCGGAGCGGAACAGAGAGCGTCACATATACAGAACTTGCAACGAGATCCCGGAGCCACCCTCGGTAACCGACATCAACACACAAAACCTAACCTCACAGCAACAGGGTCAACTCAGGCTGGGAGGGTATGCTGGCATGGAGGAGGAGCACATTAGGGAAGGAAGACAGAACCGCTTAACAGAGGGAAAAGCAGGTGGGGAGGGGCTCACACTCACTCACTCACTCAGTAGAGGTGGGGAAGGGACAGAGGGGGGAGGGGGGAGGGGGAAGGCAGGAGAGGGGGAAAGAGGGACGAAACAAAGGGGGGCCAACAAAAGGCAAAAGTAGGATTGGGGGGGAGGGGAAAACCAGACTCTCTGTCAAACACACTGTAGCTCTCGGAAAACTGTCTCTCTCACTCACTGTGTCCAACATACGCACTCGCACACACTCATTCTGAAACACACACACTCACTCACAGATACACAAACACTCAATCTCTCTCTCAGAATCGCACAGTCACTCTCTCTCTCTCTCACACACATACTCACTCTAACATACACACTATGAGGAAAACCTGGCTAGCGCCCGTTTCATTTGTGTCAGAAACGGGCCTTTTTTCCTAGTATTCTATAAAGTACAACTTAATTTAGAATAAGCCTAAATTTCTGCGTGGTATCAAACATATAAATTGCGAGTGACCGTACTCACCCGCAAATGCGCAGTAGACACAGAACCAAGGAGCAACACTCCAAGCCCCGCCTCCACCAGCAGCTCCTGTTCTGGACGTAATGCAGCCAATAGGGAGGGAAGGAGGGGGCGTGGAAATTGGAGGGGGAGGAGCCATGTACATCGGAGGTGCACAACAAATCTGCAACTACGGAGGAGGGCATGGAACTTGGCAACGGGAGGGACGGTGGAGGAGGGAGGGAGACAAGGGTGATGCAGTACACACACACACAGAACAAGTCAGGAACACAGGACAAAGGACAGTTGGTGGAAATCGGACGGAGAGGAGCGAAGGAGGGGGCGTGGACATCCGTGGGGGAGGGAGGGAGGATGGACAAGCACAAGGATAGGAGCAGAGGGAGGAGCCGTGGAAATCGCTCTCAAATGGCAGGCTCTCTGTTGTTCGACATGGCATGGAGGGGGCGTGCAAATCTGAGGGGGAGGAGCCATGTACATCGGAGGTGCACAACAAATCTGCAACTACGGAGGAGGGCATGGAACAAGGCAACGGGAGGGACGGTGGAGGAAGGAGGGAGACAAGGGTGATGCAGTACACACACACAGAACAAGTCAGGAACACAGGACAGTTGGTGGAAATCGGAGGGAGAGGGGCGAAGGAGGGGGCGTGGACATCCCTGGGGGAGGGAGGGAGGGAGGATGGACAAGCACAAGGATAGGAGCAGAGGGAGGAGCCGTGGAAATCGCTCTCAAATGGCAGGCTCTCTGTTGTTCGACATGGCATGGAGGGGGCGTGCAAATCTGAGGGGGAGGAGCCATGTACATCGGAGGTGCACAACAAATCTGCAACTACGGAGGAGGGCATGGAACAAGGCAACGGGAGGGACGGTGGAGGAAGGAGGGAGACAAGGGTGATGCAGTACACACACACAGAACAAGTCAGGAACACAGGACAGTTGGTGGAAATCGGAGGGAGAGGGGCTAAGGAGGGGGCGTGGACATCCCTGGGGGAGGGAGGGAGGGAGGATGGACAAGCACAAGGATAGGAGCAGAGGGAGGAGCCCTGGAAATCGCATGGGGAGCAGCAGTGTAAATCGCTGGGAAATGGCAGGCTCTAGGGAGGGACAGCAGGACCACTACTATTTTCACTCAGACAACAGGAAGGAGGTCTGTTGTTGGACATGGGCATGGAAATCGGAGCAGGAGGCAGGACAGGAGGGGGCGTGGACATCACAGGGGGTAGGGAGGGGGAGACTGGACAAGAACTAGGATAGCAGCAGAGGGAGGAACCGTGGAACAAAGATAACCAATGGCCAGAACCGCTACCATCCGGGGAGGAGCCAATGCGGAGACCTGGCCGACGAGAAACTAATGCAGGAGAGAAGAGAACCACCAGAAACCAAGCAGGGATCCAAAACTGTTCAGGAGGCCAACAGCAAAAGGTAAGCATGTGCATTCACTCGCTGAACACACACACACCCTGCTTTGCTGCAAGCAAAGGCATACCTGTCAGGCCCCTTTGGCTCACTGAATAGCACAAGTCAGCAGAAATGACGGAACAACAACAACATGTATGGAGGGGGGGGGGGGGGGGGGGAAGAGACCGGCACGCGACTGCAAAACAAGCCTGCCTTTCAAACTGCTCCAACAACTGCCTACGAGGAGACACTGAACCTCCACTGACACACAGCTCCAACAAGTGACTACAAGGTGACACTAAACATCCACTGAGACAGGGAGTACTAACAGCTCACTAGCACTCTCTCTCACTCACTCACACACTCTGTCTCACTCACACACACACACACTAGCAGCTCACTCTCACACTCACTGTCAATTTCCCACATAAAAACACTTTCTCTTTCATTCTCACACACTGGCACACACACAATATTAAACGAAGGGGTGGGGGAAGGCAAATAAAAACGAAACCCTGATTTGCACCTTGCAACAAATGGATATAAGGAGCCACTAACCACCGCCACTGTGACAGCTCACTCTCATGCTCTGTCTCTTTCCCAGAAAGACACACTTTCTCTCTCTCTCACTCACTCACTCTCTCACCCAAGCACACACACACACACAATATTAGAAGAAGGGGTGGGGGCAGTCGAAACAACAACGAGCACTGATTTTAACCTAAACAAAAAAAAACCATAAGGACCAACTGACCCACTCCACTCTGACACCTCACTCTCATGCTCTCTGTCTGTTTCCCAGAGAGACACACTTTATCTATCACTCGCTGACTCACACACACACAATATTACAAAAAGGGGTGGGGGCAGGCAAGTGAAAAAAACCCCACTAATTTGTACCCTAAAATAACTCGCTATAAGGAGCCAGTGACCCCCTCCACTGTGACAGGGAGTCCTAGCAGCTCACTGACACACACAAACTCACTTTTCAAAGCCCACAAACACCGGCTACAAGGAGCAACTAACACTCACTCTCTAATACACATCCACGCTCTGTCTCTCACTCACACAGACGCACACACACACACTTTCACACTGCACACTTTGTCTATCACACACACACACACACACACACACACACAATATTACAAGGAGGGGGGCCACACAACAGAAAAAACATCAAACCATTGACCCTCCACTGTGACAAGGAGTACTACCACCTCACTCTCACACAGACACACACTTTCTCTAACGCTCTCTCTCTCACACACACTCAGCTACAACAACATTTGAACTACTGTGACAAATCAGAACAAGAAAAGGACTGTAACAAAACAGAAACAATACTATTAAAAAAGCAACCTAAAACAACTAATATGCCACGACGAAAACTAGACACCACAGGAACTGAGCAGGCAGCTCATGATTTAGAATTGAAGAGGAGGAAAGCTCAAAGAGATAGAATTAAACATGAAAATAAAACAGAAACACAAAAACATGCAGAAAAGGAAAGAGTACGCAATTACAGAAAACATTGCAGTGAACTACAAAAACATGAAGAAAGACACAGACGTCAACAATCAAGAATCAACAAACACTTAATGGACCTTCAAATGACAAGACACAAAGCTTTAAGAACATTACAAGAGTTTCAGGAAAAAAATATAAACAGTAGCAGCCTTGGCAACTTTTGCGAAATCTGTGAACATTGTCATGCAAAACACTTTAAAAATGAGAGACCAACAGATAAGAAGTTTAATGTTTGCTGCAATTAAGGGTCTATACATTTACCGCCTATAACTACAAATGAATACATTAAGAACTTGATGACTGCACAAGATCCAGATTCAAAAACATTTATGAAAAATATACGATCATATAATAGTGCATTAGCATTTGTATCAGTGGGAGCAAAAATTAATGTCCCTAGAGGTTTTGGACCATACTGTTTCAAAATACACGGACAAATGTAAAAATCAATTATTAAATGTTTTCCCCCCTTATTTAATTTCTTTTTTTCATTAATCGATGGAGGGGAGGGCAGGGGACAGAGGAGGGTGGCTGCACATGGAGTGAGGGAAGAGGACAGAGGACGGTTGCTGGACATGGGGGAAGAGCAGGGGACAGAGCACAGTTGCTGCACATGGAGGTGAAATTTAAAAAAAACGCCCGTTTTAACGGGCTTAATGGCTAGTATAGAATAAACTGAGCGCTAGTACATGCAACTAAATTTAGTCGCGGGTAGTTACGCCAAGTAAAATTTGGTGTACATCCTGATGTCTAAATTAGGCACAGACCGGGTGTATTTTATAACCACATACATAGATTTTACAAACGCCCATGACCCGCCCATTCCGCACCCACTTTTCAACTAAGTGACTTAGAATGTACACGCAGCACGTACACTGCCTATCCAACTGCATGGTGATGGCATAAGGAAAGCAAGTTTGGTCCAGTGAAGACTAACTTAACCTGTTCCTTAGCTGGGCTCTGGAATTACCATATTGAAAGCGTGACCATACCATGCCTCTGTGGTTATGTTCCACTTATAAGCTAAATGATTAACTGGCTTTCTTGAAAGGATTTTATTAACTTTGGATGCATAACTAAGATCACAAACATTCACTTACTTATTCAATATCACAACTCCTCATGTACAGTCACAAAACAACCTTTAAGGGTAGATAGTGTTCACAATGAGCTCCTTTTATGATCAACCAGATAGAGATAAGAGTTTTCAGTTTTGGCACAGTATAAGCCAGGGGCGTAGCCACGGGTGGGTCTGGGTGGGCCTAGGCCCACCCAGTTTGGGTTCAGGCCCACCCAGCAGAGCACCTTCGTTTGAACGGCAGCAGGCTGAGCTCCCCCAAACCTGCATCTGCCTCCCTCTGTCCCACTGCAGCGCTTCCCAGATGCTACCTACCTACCGCCACCACGATCCTCCCGTTTCAGCAGCAGCGCGGACCAGCGGTAGCGATTCATGATGCTGCTGCTTCGTTCTAACCCGGAAGCGTCTCCTCTGCAGCGTCCCGCCCCCATTATTACAACTTCCTGTTTCTGCTGGGGCAGGACGCGGGCGCTCGGCAGAGGAGACGCTTCCGGGTTAGAACGAAGCAGCAGCAGCATGAATCGCTACCGCTGCTGCTGAAACGGGAGGTACATGCTGGATCGTGGTGGTGGTAGGTAGGCAGCGTCTGGGAAGCGCTGCAGTGGGACAGAGGGAGCGAGATGCAGGATTGGAGCTCAGCCTTTTAAGAGTGGTGCCCCATTGAAGAGAGGGAGAGTTGGGGGAGGTCTCCATAGGATAGATGCTGCATGGGGGGGGGGGCATGAGGTGGAGAGGGGCAAGAGAGAGAGAATTGTGGGACATAGGGTAGAGAGGGGTAAGAAAGTTAAAAATCTTGCATGGGGAGGGGAGAGGGACAAGAGAGGGAGAAATGTTGGACATAGGGGGGTAGTGGGGAGGGAGAGATGGTAAATGTTGGACAGGGGGTGGTGAGGAGGAGAAGATAGATAGTGAAAAATTGGACATGATGGTGGAGGGCAGGAAGAGATATTGTAGGGGGAAGTGAGAGATGTTGGATGGGGCACAAGGGAGGGGGAGAGGCAGAAATGTTGGACATGGCACGGCAGTGGAAGGGAGGAAGAGAGAAAATGCTGCATGGGGGGAGGGGGGAAGAGAAGTGTTGGACCCATGGCACAAGAGAGGGAGAAATGGTAGAACGTGGGAGAAAGGGAGATATATTGGACCTGGGGGTGAATGAGAGGGAGAGAAAAACACAGGAGGTGGAGAGGGAAGAAAGGAGGAGATGTTGGATTCGGGAGCAGAAGAGTGATGGAGAGATGCCGGACAGTGGGAGTGAGGGAAGAGAGAGGGACAAATGTTGGAACATGGGGGAGAGGGCAGGAGGGAAGAGAGATGTAAGGCTACAAGAGTGGGGTGGGGAGAAAGAGGGAGTAGATGCTGGGCTACAAGAGTGGAGGGAAGGAAGATGGTGGAACCATGTGGGAGAGGCCAGGAAGGAGAGGAAGAGGGTGGCAAGGAAATAAATAAAAAGATAGTGATTACAAAGGATAGAAATATGGTAATGAAAGGAAATGGAGGGCTGAGGAAGGAGTGAGATGGGGAAATGGAAAAGCTAGTAGGTGAGAGAAAAAGATGAAAATCTGATAGGTAGCTGTAAACTAAAAAGGAGGAGAACAGTGAGAGGGTGAAATTTGAGTTGACAGCAAGGCAGAAAGAAGAAAAAAGAGAGGAAAGAGCTAAAAGTAAGAACAGTCAATATGTCAGAAGCAGGTGTAGTGAAGGTAAAAAAAAGGCAAATGGACAGCAGCCGCTTGAAAGAGAATTAGAATATGACAGACATTACGTCTTTTAGACCATCGGCTCACTTCAATATGGCTGGTGGCGGGAAAAATTATATTGGCTGCACAGTGGAAAAGCTCAGTAGCACCGCCTGTGATAAAAGTAATATATAAGATGGACTATCTATATCAAATGTCTAAAATGACAGCTTTACGATCTGGACATGTAGCAAAGTTTAATAAGTTATGGGAACGATATCGATCATGGAGACTAAAATCTAACATAGACCTTGATGCCCCTAAGCTCATTGTTCCAAGACTTTGAATGCTTCTAGATGTCTGTATACCGATCCTCAATGTTTTCTAATGGCAGATGGCAAGATGGGGGGGAGGGGGGAAATGAGGGAATATTCTATATGCTATCTTACACTGTTCAGTATTTAAGTTCGAGAGATGTTTAATGCACTGTTACTACATAATGACTTGATATCTGTACAATATTTTCAATAAAAACAGAAATTGGAGAGGAATAATGGGGAGAGGGGAGGATATGGGGAAGGGGTTAAAAAAAATTAAAAATGTATGTTTGGCACTCTTTATCACAGAAAAGTGGATGGTTAAACTTTGTAATCAGTCCTTTGGTTTTCATGTTTTTGCATGTCTAATGTTGTGCCAATAAACAGATTTAAAAAAAAAAAAAAGAATATGACAGACAGGAAAGCATAAAAGAAACTGCAACCAACATGATGGAAAAATGCACACAAAGGTAGAAAAAAGCAATGTATTTTGAATGTTTTAAATGGAATATGTTGGCTTTGGGAAATCTACATAGCAAATGTGTTTGTATCGTGTTCAGGAGAAAGGAAATGCATTTCTGTTTTTATTTCTCCAGTGTTGAAGTACATGCTAAGTTTAACTTTTTGGGGTTCCGAGTTCAATTTTTGTCTAAATATTTGTATTTCTGATACATGATCCCTTGTTCTGAATTTGGTGAGGGTCTGTTGGTGTGACAGTAAAAGCAGGTTGGGAAATCGGAGGGCAGGCAGGGAGGAGAGGGGATCAGGGAGGGGGCCCTAGCATGTCTAACACCAGTTCTGACCCTTGCTGTATAGCTGGTAGGGATCCCAAGCCTCCCCAGCTGAGGACTTCCTCCAAAGACGGCCATAACTTCCTTCTACCAAGCTCTGCAGTCAGTGACAGCATGCTTGAGTCACCGACAGCTAAGCACGCATAGGGTGCTGGCATCAGTGGTTTACGGCTGTTGCTACTGCCTGTCAAGTTTGGTAAAAGGGAGTTCTGGCCACCTTCAGAGAAAGTCTTCAGCTGACAGAGTTTGAGGATCCTTATTAGCTAATGTATTTATATTTTGCGGTAGGGCACAGAAAATATTGTGCCCACCCACTTTGGGCTCAGGCCCATCCAAAATTGGCTGTCTGGCTACGCCACTGGTATAAGCCATCACAAGAACAAAATATAAGAAAACCAATGGACTGCATTAGGGGCTTATAGCCCATGTAGTTATGTTTAAACAAAAGAGATCTGCATGAAACAAAATATTTATTTTTATTTTGACTTATAAAACCACTTGCCCCTGAAACATGTTCAAAACAGAATAATCCATTTGCGTATCTAAAAGGTAAACTTCTACAAAACAGATGAAGATTCCATGTGCCCCAATGAAAGGAGAGTTTAATTTTACTTCCATTTAGTTTCAATATATTCCGTCATTATAAAACCAGGCTTTTCCCAAGGCAGATTACAACAACAGTTAAGAAGAACCCATCAGGAAACAGGATATCCTCACTGAAATCTGGCCATCTGTATTGTATAGAACAATGAAGAAAACTGAGCACAGAGTTTAAAACTGCTTTTTCTACCAGCTACAATAATTTTTTTAAGCCGTTTTAGTGATATTCAATTATATGTATATCTAGATATAGGAAGCTTTCGAATAAATTAAAAAGCTGTCAAGTAAATAAAAAACAAAATCTTTTGTCCTCCACCTTTTAAAGCACTGCCTAGCCAACTGGCACTTACACCTTTTGCAGATGAACCATGCCTAGGCAGTCCGTTATTTCTAATAATCTTCAAGCTCCGCCTACTGGTTTCAGCTCATGGACTAGATAGGCTCAGCCCATCTCCTATTTTCTTCAACCTCCTTGCTTCTGCCCACAGAATGGGACAAAGCAGGCTCCTGCCGTTTCCTGTCTTATTAAACCTCCTTGGGGTAAACATCATACTGTCATCTACCAACATTTGCTTATTTCCGATCTGACAAAGAAGGGCAACCTTCGAAAGCTAATCAAGAAATGTATTAAGTTATGTCCAATAAAAAAATGTATCTTTCTTTTCTTTTCCATGTTTTATTTTGTTTTATTTCTATTGATTACCCTTAAAAGCGGACTAACACCGGCTATCACACCTCTAGTTGGAGTAAACAGGAAAGAGGGATGAACAGATGTTTCCTGTGATCTAAACAGACCACAGGAAACAAAAACGGAAAATGTCATAAAGCCAGATGAGGCTGAGGTGCAGCAGGGAATAAAGAGCAGAATTTTCTTTTCTGGAGCCCCAATAATAGATTGAGCAGTGTCAGGCTCATTACCTCCTCTTTAGCCCCATGCACGGTATGAGTATCAGAGGCTGCCTGGCATTGCATCCCCTGCTGCCCACCTCCTGCCAGTCTCCTACCTGATGAGCAGAAAACCCTGCAGCCATTCTCCTGCCCTTCTCCACAGCACAGTTTCCAGCCCTGCACCGCTTTGCTGAGTCAGTGGCAGTGCACTGCAGGCACTCAGTCCCTCTCAATTCTTCAGACAAAGAGACAGACAGAAAAAGGGGAGGGGAGGGGAGAAGTTTGGGGACAGATCAGAGAGATGAGAAGCAGGAGAGAAGGAGGCTGGGAAGAGACACTTCTGATTGTTGCCATCTGCTGGACCCTCCCAGCACTGATGGCAGAGGAGCTGATCCTTTACAGACTATCCCAGGCTCAATTCAAGAATCTTACAGGATAATTTGTAGACAGTAACATAGTAACATAGTAGATGACGGCAGAAAAAGACCTGCACGGTCCATCCAGTCTGCCCAACAAGATAACATAGTACCCTGTTTCCCCGAAAGTAAGACATCCCCCGAAAATAAGACCTAGTAGAGGTTTTCCTGAATTGGTAGATATAAGGCCTCCCCTGAAAGTAAGACTTAGCAAATTTTTGTTTGAAAGCAGGGCCACTGAGAGTCGGACAAGGCCACCCCCGGGCCGCCCCCCCCCCCCACCCGAGGTCGCCGGGCCCCCCCCTCCACCCACCCTCCGTCACTCCTGGAACTAACCTTAAATGCCTCCTTTCACCTTCGCAGCAAGCAGCAGCAGGGCAGACCTCTCCTTCCTTCCGTGCCCCGCCCTCGCGGACGTTACGTCAGGCGAGGGCAGGGCACGGAAGGAAGGAGTGGCCTGCCCTGCTGCTGCGAAGGTGAAAGGAGGCGTTTAAGGTTAGTTCCGGGAGCGACGGAGGGCGGGCGGGCCAACCCGATCCAACCCCGATGTTTCCCCCAAAAATAAGACAGCCCCTGAAAATAAGACCTAGCACATTTTGGGGGGCAAAAATTAATATAAGACAGTGTCTTATTTTCAGGGAAACATGGTAACATAGTAACATAGTAGATGACGGCAGAAAAAGACCTGCATGGTCCATCCAGTCTGCCCAAGATAAACTCATGTGTATACCTTACCTTGATTTGTACCTGTCTTTCTCAGGGCACAGGCCTTATAAGTCTGCCCAGCAGTTTTTCCCACCTCCCATCACCGGCTCTGGCACAGACCATATAAGTCTGCCCTCCCTTATTTTCGCCTCCGAACCACCAACCCTCTTCCCCCCACCTGCTTCGCCACCCAATTTCAGCTAAGCTTCTGAGGATCCATTCCTTCTGCACAGGATTCCTTTATACATATCCCACGCATGTTTGAATTCCGTTACCGTTTTCATCTCCACTACCTCCCGTGGGAGGGCATTCCAACCATCCACCATCCTCTCCGTGAAAAAATGCTTCCTGACATCTTTCCTGAGTCTGCCCCCCTTCAATCTCATTTCATGTCATGTCAAGATAAACTCACATGTGCCATTTTTTGTGTATACCTTACCTTGATTTATACCTGAACTAATTAGTATAAGAAGAAATTATAGGAAAGCATAGAAGAACGAAGGAAACAAGAAATAAAAGAAGTGTCTCTTCTTCGGACAATAATGTGTCAGCATAGTGACATAGCCGGGCCCTGTTTTCTAAGCTGCTCTAGCGTTTTTAGCACACTCTAAACGCTAGAGTCGCCCGTATGTTCCTATGGGCGACTTAGCGTTTAGTTCATGCTAATCAGCACGTGCTAAAAATGCTCACGCGCCCTTAGCACTGCTTAGTAAACAGGGCCCATAGTGCGTTACCTGATAAGGGAGAGGAGAGAAATAAAGTCAGTTCTTGGATTAATGTGTGAATCGCCAGGCCGTGTTTCAGCAAGGAGTGGCCTAGTGATTAGAGCACCAGTCTTGCAATCCAGAGGTGGCCGGTTCAAATCCCACTGCTGCTCCTTGTGGTCTTGGGAAAGTCAATTAACCCTCCATTGCAAATCACAACCCTCCATTGCCTCAGGTACAAACTTAGATTGTGAGCCCTCCTGGGACAGAGAAATATCCAGAGTACCTAAATGTAACTCACCTTGAGCTACTACTGAAAAAGGTGTGAGCAAAATCAAAATAAATAAATATCTCTGCGTCAGAGGTCTACAATAAAAACACATATAAAAAGCCTATTACATAAGAAACATATAAAATATAGATCCAGGCCATAAAACCAAACAAACATTAATGCAAAAATAAATGTGTCAGTAAAGACTAGCACATAATAAACACCCTTATTCATGTAAATATAAAAAGGATACATTATAATAAAATAGCAAATATTATGAATTTAGAAAATATATATGAATATAAACGACGATGTGACCACATGCATTAATACTTACATAGTAACATAGTAGATGACGGCAGAAAAAGACCTGCATGGTCCATCCAGTCTGCCCAAGACAAACTCATATGTGTATACCTTACCTTGAATTTGTACCTGTCCTTTTCAGGGCACAGACAATATAAGTCTGCCCAGCAGTATTTCCCGCCTCCCAACCACCAGTCCCGCCTCCCATCACCGGCTCTGGTACAGACCGTATAAGTCTGCCCTCCCCTATCCTCGCCTCCCAACCACCACCTCCTCTTCCCCCCACCTGCTCCGCCACCCAATTTCAGCTAAGCTTCTGAGGATCCATTCCTTCTGCACAGGATTCCTCTATGCATATCCCACGCATGTTTGAACTCCGTTACCGTTTTCAAAGGAGACTGTATAGATTAACAGAATGTTTACATTATAAAAAGTTTTGAATGATGCATAATGTAGAAACAGATAAGAATTTACCAGCTAATGTGTGTTCCAACATTCGTGTGGATATGTTGAAATCAATAAAATAATGTAATGCAGCATATACACAACTGAAACTCCAATGTGGAGGAGTGGCCTAGTGGTTAGGGTGGTGGACTTTGGTCCTGGGGAACTAAGTTCAATTCCCACTTCAGGCACAGGCAGCTCCTTGTGACTCTGGGCAAGTCACTTAGCCCTCCATTGCCCCATGTAAGCCGCATTGAGCTTGCCATGAGTGGGAAAGCGCGGGGTACAAATGTAACAAAAAAAAATCATACTTCATATAGTCATCAATAAAATAATATAATTCGGCATATTCACAATTGAAGAATGAGGTAATATAGAATCAATTAACATAAAATGACATCTCATGTAGCCACCAGATTATATTTTATGATATATAGATGACCCAAGTCATTTAACCCTCCATTGCCCTAAGTACAAAATATGTACCTGTATATAGTATATAAACCACTTTGATTGTAACCACAGAAAAGTGGTATATCAAGTCCCTTTCCCTTTCAACTTGAATATTACATATGGAAATCATATGTATGTATATATATATATATATATAGAGAGAGAGAGAGAGAGAGAGAGAGAGAGAGAGAGAGATTTATATATGTAGAGAGAGTGAAAGTACATATATGAGATGCTTAACTCCAAAAAATACTTCTGTCATATATGAATCTCAATTAGAGGGGCATTTTCAAAAGAAACGTCCAAATTGCTATTTGGGCATCTTTGCAAAACATCCAAATCCAGGGGCAGGGAAAACCAACCGTATTTTCGAAAAAAGATGGACGTCCATCTTTCGTTTTGAAAATACCGTCCTAGATTTGGACGTCCCTAGACATGAACGTCTTTGACTATCGGCGATTTTCAAAACCAAATACGTCCATGTCAAAAATGTCCAAATGCAAGCCATTTGGTCGTGGGAGGAGCCAGCATTTCTAGTGCACTGGTCCCCCTAACATGCCAGGACACCAACCGGGCACCCTAGGGGACACTGCAGTGGATTTCATAAAATGCTAAAACAACAAAGAAGTGGGTAAAAAACCAGGAGTCCCAGAGACTGGATCGCTGTGAAGATGAACCAAACTTTATTAATCAGTATATTGACTCGACACAACGCTGTGTTTCGGCCAAAAGGCCTACATCAGGAGTCTACAAATAAAAACAATATATAAAAACCTGATGTCACAGAAAAAAATAATAATACATATATAATCTGAATACTATACAAATGTAATGTAATGTGAAATGAAAAAAATAATATAAAGAACAAAACAGCAAGAGCGTTTATATAGCATATAATATGACATGAAACATGACCATTGTAATCCTATATAATAATTCTCACCTCCAACAGGATGTGCCTGGGACCGTGCCTGCCAGAAGTGGTCTGCTAGGCAGGCACGCATTGACCTCAGTGACATCAGTGACAGATAATTTGGCAAAGCAAAACAATTTGAGTGCTGGCCATTAGGACACAGGGTAGATAGGAGAGTTTTAAAAGACTGAAGGAAACGAAAGTGTTAAACTGGAGAAGGTGGGGGGGGGGGGAGTTGTGAATGACTGAAAGACATGCAAATTTGGGACAGGAAAACAATCTCAGTGCTGGCCATTAGCACACAGGGTACATAGGAGAGTTTTAAAAGACTGAAGGAATCAAAAGTGTTCGGGGTGGGGAGGGGGGTGGGGGGCAAGTTCTGAATGAATGAAATAAATGAAAATTTACGAGAGGAACACAATCTGAATGCCGGGCATTTGTACACAGGGTAGATAGGACACTTTAAAAAAAAAAATGAAGGACGTGAAAGTATTACCTCTTGGGGGAGGGGTGAAGAGGAAAGCGGTGGGGTATCCAGATACTGAGCGTTAGGGCCACGGGGGTACATAGACTTTTGAAAGCCTTAAGGAACCCAAAGTGTGGGAAGGAGGAGGAACAGGAGGGGAGGGAACGGGGTGAGGGGCATTAGGAACACGGGAGGGGGCCCTGTCACACACTCTCATTCTCACACACACATTGTCACACAGTCAGTCTCACTCTGTCACACATCCGCACATTCACTCTGGCTCTCTCTCTCTCTCTCTCTCAAACATACACACTCCCAGGAAAACCTTGCTAGCGCCCGTTTCATTCATTCCAGAAACGGGCCTTTTTTTACTAGTAGTTAATAAAGCTTAAAACATGTATATGACAAATTTAATAAAAAGACATTAATATGAATGAACACTTGCATTTTCTGAAAAAAATGAACATGCACAAAACAAAATTATCCAGAAAAAAAATGGGACAAACCTAAATACTTGAGTAGAAAACAATAACGATGATGCTGGAGAATGCAGTCTGTATTGCAGTGGTCTGTAGGAAATAGCAGAATATACATCTAAACAGAAAGGGAAAGCCACTATAATGTGAGGCACAACCTAAAACATAAAGGAGTGCTTAATATGGCTGTTGGAAACGAGGATTATTTTGGCCAAGGAACGGAGGATAAGTCTTGGTGCAGACATAGAGAGAAATAAAATTGAGAGTGAACACGGGCAATGCGTGGTGGACTTTGGTCCTGAGGAACTGGGTTCGATTCCCACTGCAGGCACGGGCAGCTCCTTGTGACTCTGGGCAAGTCACTTAACCCTCCATTGCCCCATGTAAGCCGCATTGAGCCTGCCATGAGTGGGAAAGCGCGGGGTACAAATGTAACAAAAATAAAATAGATACTATTGGAGATTCTACATGGAATGTTGCTGCTATTGGAGATTCTACATGGAATGTTGCTATTCCACTAGCAACATTCCATGTAGAAGGCTGCGCAGGCTTCTGCTTCTGTGAGTCTGCCGTCCTGCGTGGCCACATTGGTGATCTGCAAGGGCCGACTTCTACATGGAATGTTGCTACTATTGGAGATTCTACATGGAATGTTGCTATTTCACTAGCAACTGAAACCACTGAAACTCTCCTAAATATTAGAATCTTTGGTAAATTCAACTAGATACTACACCAGTCCAAAGAAAAAAGAACTAATCATGTGTGCAGCGTGCACCTGTAGGAATCGTATTTTTTCAAAAAATTGTTCTTTAAATAATAACAACATAAATCCCAACTTCTAAAGATATATTCAATTGCATAAATGTATTAACTGCAGATACATAAATACATGCCAAACTTAGTATGGGAACCCTCAGAAGACACCACTTACGGCACACTCATAAATGTTTTGTTGCCTAGTGGCATAGCGTCTCCTCATCGGGCAATCCCTTAGTAAGCTATTTAATAGTGCTATTGCAAACACACATACTTCTAAACGTGCTCAAAGCTACAAGTGCTAACCGGTACAAGTGCTATAAATAAAAAATTATTGGAAGGACTTATCTTAAGTTCCTCTCCATGATGTCTTATGCTGTTGGAGTCCACTTAGGCTTTCCCTAGATCACGCCCGACACCGCGGGTTTCATCGCTTTCGTCAGGGACTTGGGTTAAAACTTGCCCATCTGCTATTCACAACAGTCTGTACTTCCGGACATCGGTAATTCACCCGGACGCACTAGATTGTTCTTTGTGGGCGCTTTTTAAAGGCTACCAGATGCCGTCTCATCTTCATGACGTCACTGCTACAACAAAAATCCGGTCTTGATAGTAGAGTCTTATCAAAACCTAATGTTAACACAGGAGATACTGAATGCATAAACAAATTATAGTTTTATATTTTGATTTTATTTCACACTGCTCAAACCAACCTATTTGGAACAATTTCAAAGAATACATGAGAGGTCTTTAGAAGTTCGGCAGACTAACTACCCAATACACAATGTGGACCACAGATGGTGTTAACTCAGTTAAATAATGTAATCTAATAAATAATGTGAATTAGATCATAGAATTCCATTCCACAGATTCATTGAGCCCATGAGGACTCACTGTTTGTAATCTGTGGATCCACCATTGTTCTCTCCTGGTTAAAGCTGTACTCTGGTCCCCTCCACCGCTCCGTTCCAGAACCTGCTCTATTATAAACCATCTAAGATCAGTGAAGATATGTCGGTGTTCAATGCAATGAGGTACTAGTGGAGCTGATAACGTTTTCGTATGCAGCCTACTCTTGTGTTCTATTAGTCGTATTCGCATAGTTCTAATAGTACGACCTACATAGTATAATCGTCGATTATACTATGTAGGTCGTACTATTAGAACTATGCGAATACGACTAATAGAACACAAGAGTAGGCTGCATACGAAAACGTTATCAGCTCCACTAGTACCTCATTGCATTGAACACCGACATATCTTCACTGATCTTAGATGGTTTATAATAGAGCAGGTTCTGGAACGGAGCGGTGGAGGGGACCAGAGTACAGCTTTAACCAGGAGAGAACAATGGTGGATCCACAGATTACAAACAGTGAGTCCTCATGGGCTCAATGAATCTGTGGAATGGAATTCTATGATCTAATTCACATTATTTATTAGATTACATTATTTAACTGAGTTAACACCATCTGTGGTCCACATTGTGTATTGGGTAGTTAGTCTGCCGAACTTCTAAAGACCTCTCATGTATTCTTTGAAATTGTTCCAAATAGGTTGGTTTGAGCAGTGTGAAATAAAATCAAAATATAAAACTATAATTTGTTTATGCATTCAGTATCTCCTGTGTTAACATTAGGTTTTGATAAGACTCTACTATCAAGACCGGATTTTTGTTGTAGCAGTGACGTCATGAAGATGAGACGGCATCTGGTAGCCTTTAAAAAGCGCCCACAAAGAACAATCTAGTGCGTCCGGGTGAATTACCGATGTCCGGAAGTACAGACTGTTGTGAATAGCAGATGGGCAAGTTTTAACCCAAGTCCCTGACGAAAGCGATGAAACCCGCGGTGTCGGGCGTGATCTAGGGAAAGCCTAAGTGGACTCCAACAGCATAAGACATCATGGAGAGGAACTTAAGATAAGTCCTTCCAATAATTTTTATTTATAGCACTTGTAGCGGTTAGCACTTGTAGCTTTGAGCACGTTTAGAAGTATGTGTGTTTGCAATAGCACTATTAAATAGCTTACTAAGGGATTGCCCGATGAGGAGACGCTATGCCACTAGGCAACAAAACATTTATGAGTGTGCCGTAAGTGGTGTCTTCTGAGGGTTCCCATACTAAGTTTGGCATGTATTTATGTATCTGCAGTTAATACATTTATGCAATTGAATATATCTTTAGAAGTTGGGATTTATGTTGTTATTATTTAAAGAACAATTTTTTGAAAAAATACAACGATTCCTACAGGTGCACGCTGCACACATGATTAGTTCTTTTTTCTTTGGACTGGTGTAGTAGCTATTTCACTAGCAACATTCCATGTAGAAGGCTGCGCAGGCTTCTGTTTCTGTGAGTCTGACGTCCTGCACATATGTGCAGGACGTCAGTCTCACAGAAGCAGAAGTCTGTGCGGCCACATTGGTGATCTGCAAGGGCCGACTTCTACATGGAATGTTGCTAGTGGAATAGCAACATTCCATGTAGAATCTCAAATAGTAGCAACAGTGGAGGAGTGGCCTAGTGGTTAGGGTGGTGGACTTTGGTCCTGAGGAACTGAGTTCAATTCCCACTTCAGGCACAGGCAGCTCCTTGTGACTCTGGGCAAGTCACTTAACCCTCCATTGCCCCAGGTACAAATAAGTACCTGTATATACTATGTAAGTCACATTGAGCCTGCTATGAGTGGGAAACCGCGGGGTTCAAATGTAACAAAACTAAAAAAAAATGTTATGTTTGTTAAATTAAGCTGAAAAAAATAACATACATCAATACTAAAAAAGTACTGTATATCGATGTGACAAAAAAAAGAATGATAAAAGGAAAAAGGAAGGTGATTAGAACGTAACAGTAACAAGGCAGATGAAAGTGTTACGTAATGTCAATTAGATTGTATCAATGTACTGTGTGCTGTAACAAACGTAAGAAAATGAATTGCAACATTGTCTGATACAATGTGTATACTGCATTTAAAACTATTTTAAGGCTACACATGTCTATTTTTAACCCTCTCAGGTAAATTTATAGGGTTTTTTCCCCCAACACTATTCAAGTCTCAACAAGGAATGGTTAAACTTGCAGGTGATGTTGGGGTTCACTTTTCTGAAACTGTCTCGTAGAACCTTGCTTGCGTGGGGGCCCGTGATGTAGTCTTCAAGGCATGCCACCCCTGATGCTGACACCTATCTCTAATACAAACTTAAAAGGAGAGAGACCCTATCTCCCTCACACTATTGCACAATCCTTAAATCTGAGGTAAGGGTGTTACTGTGACTGCTTAACTAATACAAAAATGGAGAAATTAGACCTTTTCTGCTAATTTGCTTTCCTTTAGTCTCTCCAGACTGGCCCAGGATTGGGCTGATGGGTTGTTCACTCCTTCCAGCAGGTGGAGACTGAGAACTTCTGACTCTGAGAGCCAATAAGATCCCTTGCCATCTGACCCTAGATTTAGTATTTGACTAACAAAGCAGGAAAGAGAAAGAAGGACCTTCTGTGTCACTGAGAATCTACAGCTGCAGAAGCACTGCCAATAGCGTGCATGAGACAGACCCAGAAATACCTGGAGTCTCATAAATGCAAACACAACCCGCTCTGGGAAGATGTTTGACCATAAGCTTGATTTATTCTTTTTTTTTTTAATATCGAGTGTTACATATTCAAGGAATGGCCTAATGGCTAGTGCAGCAGGGCAGGCTTTGATCCTGGCAACCTGGGTTCAATTCCCACTGCAGATCCTTGTGACCTTGGGCAATTCACTTAACCCTCCATTGCCCCAGGTACAAAAATTTAGATTGTGAGTCCTCTAGGGACAGAGAAAGTACCAGCATATAATGTGTAAAGTGCTGCATAGGTCTAGTAACGCTATAGAAATGATTAGTAGAAAGTGAGCCCTTGGGCCGCTGCTGGCGAACGGCAGCAGCAGGTGAACCACCCAACCAAGGATTGAAACTGATCATAGACAGGACTGGAGCAAGCAGGACTGGAACTGTAGCTAAAGACAGGCAGAACTGGAACAGAAGCTGAAGACAGGCAGGGCTAGAACAGAAGCTGAAGACAGGCAGGGCTGGAATAAGCAGGACTGGAACAGAAGCTGAAGGCAGGTAAGGCTGGAAGTACAATAGCACAAACAGACAAGAACTCTGTTGCAAAGGCAAGGCATGAAAGTTCCAAGCTGTTTATAAAGGCGTACCCATCTTGAATAACCTCTAGTACCCACTGATCGGAGGTAATTTGATCCCACCTCTGAAGAAACTGGGACAACCTTTCTCCCACTGGAATCAGAGGAAGGACTCACGCACCCTCATTGAGCTGACCGGGCCACCACGACGGGAACCGCGAAAGGACTGGGTCCTCTGGCATCCCACTGAGACTGAATAATATCTCAAATGTCCTGATGCATTGGAAAGGTCTAACCAGATTTCCTAATACACTTAACCAAGAGGTCCACCTTACAGACCTCAGGAACCACAGACTGCTCTTCCTCAAAACGCAGGGTGGAGGCTACCAAGGAAAAAAGTTATTGAAGTACATAAGCACTGCCACGCTGGGAAAATATCAAAGGTCCATCAAGCCCAGCACTCTGTGTCCGACAGCGGCCAATCCAGGCCCCAAGAACCTGGGAAAAACCCAAAATTTAATAACGATCAATGGACTTTTCCTTCAGGAATCTGTCCAGACCCCCTTTAAACTCAGCAAGGCCAGCTGCCGTCACTACCTTCTCCGGCAATGAGTTCCAGAGTCTAACCACACGCTGAGTAAAGAAAAACTTTCTCCACTTTGTTTTAAACCTACCACATTCTAATTTCATCTTGTGTCCCCTAGTTCTATTATTGTTAGAAAGCGTAAACAAACGCTTCACATCTGTCCGCTCTACCCCACTCATTATTTTGTAGACCTCTATCATATCACCCCTCAGCTGCCTTTATGGAAAATCTTCACCACCAAAGGATCTTACCCTGGAGACATGAGATCCACACCAAACTCAACTGATACAGGATCCTCAGCCTCCCTATCCTCCAGACTTTCTATTTCTTCCAAGGAAGGCATATCTAAATCAGCATCTGAAAACTACTCCCCTTGAAGATCCCAGGACTCCCTGAGTCTCTTAGCTGGAGTTAAGTGCCTAGACTGGGAATCCCTGGAAGGAATAGCTCCAGCACTGGACTGCTTAAGTAAAAATGCGTAGTACATCTGAAGAACAAATATAAGGAGGGAAACCTCCCTCCTGAAAACTGCCAGGCTGAGCTAAAATGACCACAGAAGTTTCAGGCAGGGAAGGGCCTGCTGAAAGTACCGCTCTGCAGAACTGACTGCTGCAGACAACATGGCGGACTTTCCCGCCATTGGGGACAGTGTTGCCAGGTGGGCGGTTTTATCGCCCAATTGGGCGGTTTTCCGCGACCCGCCGCAGGAAATTTTGCCTGCAGCGGGTTGCGGTTTTGTGGGCTTCTTTTTTAGTTTTGGGGCGGTTTTTTTGGTGGTTTTTTCGGCCGCGGGGGTGGGGTTAGTGACGTTTGGGCGGGGCCGATGACGTTCTGGGCGGGGCCTATGACGTTCTGGGCGGGGTCGATTACGTGGGAGGCGGGGCCGATGACGGCGGGGCGGGGTTGATTACGGCGGGGACGGGGTTGATGACGGCGGGGGTGGGGGTGATGACGCGGGGGTGGGGGTGTCGGGGGCGGGGTTTGAGTTTGGGCGGGTTTTGGGCTGGATTTAGGCTGTTTTGGGTGGGAAAAAAATTTTCCACCTGGCAACCTTGCAGTCTCTGAAGTCGCCGTGGGGTCCCAACATCACTGAAGATGCAGCTACAGAAGGAGCCGAAAAAGCAGGAACTACTATGGAATCGATGGCGGTGCAGTACTTGCAGCTGCCGGATGCTCCTATCCCCCCCCCCCCCCCGCCACTGACAGACTTCACATCATTGGAGTTTCTCTGTCATTGCGCGGCTAACCAAGCATCTGACTTCGAATGCAAAACCTGCAGATACTTTCAGCCTCCGATAATGTAGTACCACGGAGACAGGGGAGACAAAGGCAGTTGAGGTGAAGATGGAACTGCACTGCTCATTCACGCCGAGGAGAAGCAGCTAAAGAGCAACTTACAGAGCCCCCCCCCCCCTTTTTTTCAGCGGCTGCCTCTCCGGAAACTGTAACACCCTTCCTCTGAAGGGGTAGAGCTCTTCCCTGCCTAAAGGTAGATCTGAGAAGTGTGAGAAAAAAAGTGGGAGGGTAGAGGGGGAGGGACCCGGTACCCCCGAGTGTGACACCCCTGGAATATTTAGAAAAGCTCAGTGCACAGAAGGCTGTCTAATTATATTTTAATTTTTTTATTAATCTTAAAAACGAAATAGATAAAGACAGAAAGAGAGGAGACTAAGGGCTCACCTCCTGCTGGAGACTGAGAATACTGAATCTAGGGTCACATGGCAAGGGATCTTATTGGCTCCCAGAGTCAGAAGTTCTCAGTCTCCACCTGCTGGAAGGGGTGCACAACCCATCGGTCTGGAGGGACACTAAGGAAAAAGTTAATTATTCTCCCTGCGTGGTCCCCTGTTCTCTTACTGATGCCCTATTCCGTAAGAGCCGGTTGTTGTGGTATGTCGGCCCACTCTCACATCACTGATTCACTCAGCCACGACACAGGCCTGCCTAATAACCTCAGCCTTCCAGTTATGGAATCAGGCTTTAACTCTATTCTTGTCACACCTCACACTACCTCACAGCAGTTTCTTACACGCACACACTCAATCTCTCTTACAGCATTTGATCACAACTTAATCAAACCTTATACATTTGGAAATGAATTAAATTAAATTTTGGCACATGTCTCAGTGTTATTCCAAAGTGCCACCATTTGTTTAGAGACAACAAAACTTAAACAGGTGTCTGTTCAATGTCAGATGATAGTCACAAACAGAAGGGAAAAAAAACTCCACGAATGGAATTCACTAGGCAAAAACAGTGGAGAAAAAAGGAATCCTCTCGCAGATGGTGTCCAAAACACTTCTTTATTTCAACAAACTACAAAATTTTAAAAGCAGTAAAGGAGACCCGATACGACTCGTGTTTCAGCCCTACCGGCCTGCATCAGGGGTCTAAAGAATACAGAAAATGCAAAATACAAATCTAAGAAGAAATCAAAAAAAGCGGAGAGGAGAATCCTCACGTATAGCAAAAGCAATGGACACAAAAAGTGAGGACGAGTTGAAGAGGAAATCCCAAAAACCTTTATTAATGCTAAAATGACGACCTGACACGGCAGTGTTTCGGCATCAAAGCCTGCATCAGGGGTCAAACAAATCTTTTTAAGTTGTCACTGAATAAAAGACCAAGGGAAATGCGGCTGTAGGACTTTCTTGAAACACAAGAATTAAGCAGTCAACTGTGAAGCGCCTCGAGGGCAATACACATAAATGATGTCATTAATAAAGGTTTTTTGGATTTCCTCTTCAACTCGTCCTCAAATAAAAATCTAAAACATATTTAAAAACATATATAATATAGAAAATACTTTGAAATTTTAAATTATGCACATAGATAAAATAATATATAAGAAAAGGGGTTACTACCTAGGACTTAAGCCAAATCTTACATATTCCCAGAAATATCATCAGATCCTATTGGACAATATACAAAACCAAGCATAAGATGCAAAATTTTGAACAAAATACACTTGTATTTATATACATTTCAAAACCAAATATAAGATGCAAAATTTTGAATAAAATACACTTATATTTATATACATTCTCATAAATGGCTGTTGTAGACTCAGAGAAAAAAAAACAATTATGTGAACACTGTTTTAGCCTCATGGAAATATCAAATATTGTGTAGACTCAGAGGAAACATCAAATATGTGAAGAACACTGTATATGAACACATTTAAGGTAGAGCACAGTATCAATTTTTAAAATAAAATCAAAGATTTCAGAAGTATAACCACTGTGTTTGTAATACCCAATGGATAAGAATAGAGTTCTCTTAAACACACTATAAAATGCTATAGAAAATGACCATAAAGATATCAAAAGCTGTGTGACCTCGTCTCCTGAATCAAAAAACCATTAGATAAAAAAAATATAAAAA